>NC_051040.1:31295195-31595195 GCF_904848185.1 Acanthopagrus latus | reverse complement strand
TTGGGCAGTGAACAGTGACCAAGAATTTGTCTTGACATTGCACCTCATTGGAGTTTAGAACTGGGTGCTTAGCTACAGAGACCGAGGAGACGCTGCATCTCCCGGATCTCTGCGGCTGTCCAGTTGATAGAGATCAAGGGAATACATTTCACATCATACAATGTATAACACTACTGTTGATGCTGCCCACTATGACAAGATTAACAGAGAACTTAATTACTATAATGGCTCTATATTAATAATGTGCTAATGTACAGAGAAAAGAGCAGTGAAACTGGAATACTGTTGCACTCACACAACACCATTCAGAACTATTCAGTTCTGTGCAGTCTACAGTACAGTGATTAGACATGCCAATAAAACATGGCACCACTGCTTAAGCTGGAATGAAAAGGAACAGAACAATGAGGTATACATTTCTTTACAAGATGTCCATGATGTAGAGACTGGTAAGAAAACAGGGAGCGAGGATGCAAAAAACATCCTTCTCCAGTTTCATCATTGGATGCAATGACCATGCAACTGGTACTGGATTTTCACACGGATAAAGAGTCCAATTTCAGGATTACTTTAACGGTCCCTTTAAGTGGCAATCTGTGAAATCAAATTCACCAGAATTTTAATATAAAGAATTAAAATATATAGCTAACCGTGTGAATAAACAACAGTGTTCATATTATGTCAAAGACGTACGGTGGCCCTGAGGCACAAAACACAACAGCAAATCACAAAACATAACTGCAAATCAAAAACACAACAACAAATCAGAAGACACAACTAGTCAATATGACCGCTTATGGCCAAAATAGGTAAAACATCATAAAACAAACATCATCATATCCATGTCCTGCATCAAAATGTTCTCTAATATCAGCCCGTATGTCGTCACTGGCGGCGCTCTTGTTTTGAAAACATGTAAGTCATGTCCTTCCAGTTCAAAGGACGGACCAGTCCAATCAGTGACGATTCATGTCGGCCGAGGGTACCTACCTTTTCTGTTTTGGTTAATGTGTTGTGTTTTCTGATTTGCGGTTGTATTTTCTGATTTGCCATTGTGTTTTCTGTTTTGTTGTCGTGTTTTCTGATTTGCTGTTGTGTTTTGCACTTCAGGGCCACCGTAAAGACGCCTATGTGCTGTGTTGCAGACATGTCCACTGAAATTAGCAAGCTAATCAGCTAGCCCCAGTGCATCCTGTCTCATAATAACACTTTCTACCTCGAGATGATAGTCTGATAGCCTCCATACTTTCAGCTGGAGATGTAGAGCAGCAAATTCACTACTAAGTCAAACAAGTAACAAAATAAAGTTGCAAAATGTCAAGAAAGGTAGATGTTTTTACAACTACAGAATTTTCCTACACATCTTCTGAGAGTTTCTCTCTTTCACCAAGATGTGTTTAAGTGCCTCGTTAACTCACAGTAACAAACGCTCGTCATCAACTAAACAAAACTCAACAAAACATTCTTGGTCTGTCTTTCCGCAATCACCTCTGGTGTGGTTGAAATAAATCCTCAATTCATTCAAGTGAATTCAGGTAAGATGTTAAATCATTCCAGTGCTACATGATGGCTGATCCAGGTTCCTTCAGGGCTGTGTGTGGCTATGTATAACAGTGGGTCAGGGTTAAAGTGCAAAGGCAGAAAACTTCAGACATACTAATAAAGCTTGTCAATTCATTTCAGTAATCTCACCATGAACAATACAGATACCTCCTTGAGTGTTGTGAATCTGTTTTTCTCAAAAATTAGAGGCCTAATCTGATTTTGGCCAGAAACAACTCAGCTCAGTTCAGATCTACGCACTATGCAGTGTATATAGGGTCGGATTACAGTTTCAATCAGGCATACTGCCCAAATTTGCTGAGCTCCTATTTCAATGCTGTGATGAATGTCTTCATTTTTATATTTTGATCACAAAATATGAAAAAATTTAGGGAACATTATTAGGCCCCTTTACATGAAATTACTTTCAAATGGAAGATTTTAGAGGCAAAAGCGAGACATTTGATGGCAAGTCCAATTTAAAGTGATGTCCACTAATAATCTAAAGTAAGAATTTAAGCGAAATGGGGGCAAGTCTGAGTGCAAGTGGCATGGCTCTGAGGGATAGGACTGGAAACAAATTTGAATTTAGAAAATCACACTCTTAAATAAGAACATTGCTCATTGTGTATGGTGGGAGAAAGGACCATACAGCTGAAGAATCCAACCCATAAAAAAGGGAGGCAAGTTTATCAGAATATTTCATCTAAAGACCATTCATGTCATTTATCAAGCCATGTTGGCTTGTGAGGCATGCAGGTTTGTGTGTGTGAGAGGCTGATCTATTAGACTGATTCATAAAAAATGGGGTAACATGACTTGAGTGTAGATGAAATGTTCTGAGAAAATGTCTCCAGAAGAGCAAAGAGAGAGTCCAGTAAGAAAAAAGAGAATGTCACAGTTTCCTGAGAACTGTTAATTGAAAATACATCAGATGGTGCCGATATTAGTACAATGATTTTAAGAGAGGGTTTTACACAAAGCTGAATATGAAGAAAATATAAAAAAAAACATTTGCAGAGAAACACCAAATTAAAACCAACTTTTTAAAAATGAAGAAATGAAAAAATCAAATGAATAAATGCAAAAAAGGCTTTTTTTTGCTTTAGGGGAAAAGTGTCTGAGGGAAAGGAGATTCTCCAAACTTACTGCTTTTTTGTTTTCCTTTTTTTCTTTTACTGTTGCTTTATTCAGTAGAGAGTGGCAAGTAGCCTACAGAACAGAGATGAGCACAATCATGGTCACAGCACCAGCTATACACACACACACACACACACACACACACACACACACACACACACACCCTACAACCCCCCCCCCCACCACCACCACCACCACACACACACACCCACCCCTCTAACCCTTGGAGGGACACACAGTCAATCTAGTGAGACAGAAAAATCAAAACTGCATTACAACAGTGGTCATCACTGCTCAGGGGACTTAAAGCGTGTCAGTGCATGCGCTGGTGTGGTTTGACTTCAGCAGACTGTATTAGTGTGAGATTTTGTTTTTGTGTGTGTGTGTATGTGTGTGTGTGTGTGTGTGTGTGTGTGTGTGTGCACCACACGTGTGTGCGCATACACACAGATGCAAAAAATCTAAGATGTCAACAAATGGAAAATACTGAATCTAGGATAAAAAACTCAGACCACTTATAATGGGTGTGAATATGAAGCAGTCTGTATTAGTAAAACAATGTAACATATTACCCATAAAGAGCATTCATTGTGTTGAGTGTAAATAGACAGCTGTGGAGCTTTCTTTTTCACTGTAGTAAAGGCAAGGTGGCAGCAGCAGTAGTGTGAAGCTGCTTTTCATTCAGGAGGAAAGGACAGTCAAACTCAGTGTTCAGTAGAAAAAAAAAAAAAAAAAAAAAAAATAAATAAATACTGGCCAGTCTCTTTTCATCTTCCCATGCTGTGATCACACCTAATCAATTGGTAGTTTTCGACATGGACAGTAGGAAAATGTCCCTGCCAAACTTTTGAGCTCCATAATCCATACAACTCATCCAGCGTCATTTAAGTCTCTGAAAGCCCTGAGATCCAAAACTGATTTGAAAAGTTGTTATTTGAGCGCGTTATTTACAGCTCGTGCAACCACTTGAGATGGGATGGGCACTAATGTGTTCAGCTTAGCAGTTATGGTAAAGATTTATTAAAGTGTATAAACAACATCTTTTAAAAATCAACTGGGGGCTTCCTGAGACTTTAAATTTAACCAGAGGGTTTCCATCAAGATTTAGGTGAATAGATAATGTCTGAATTTGTATTTTTAGTTGGACTGTTCCTTCGATTGGAAAGTTGCATACAAAGCTGCCACGGTGGCTGATCTCTGCAAAAAGAATGTCATATTGGTAGATAGAGCAAGAAATGATAGCTGAGATTCCTGACCTGATCTGGCAACCCTCTGGCCAAATTCACTGTCTGTGAGATGAATGTGCAGCAGCAGAGTGGAAGCAGATGGTATTCATAATAGCTGAAAGGATCCAAACATCAAAGACTAAAACAATACCATCTTCAAAATTGTCATATTTCAGTCTTGAAGTGTTGACTCATTTGTGTTCATCAGGGAACTTAATATTGTCGGTGAAAATGCCCCAGTAAGCAACAGAGTGAGGACATCATGGAGGACGTTCTTTTGTAAAAGATCTAATGTCTGAAGAAAAAACAAACCTACACACTGAACCGTTCACAGCCACTTTGGGTTTCATTTGTGAAGCAAATGCAGATCACTGCTATGCCAGTGCTGAATGTATGTGCGTAATTCTTTGTGATAATAGTTGTTTATGGACTAACAGATATAATGCAGATATGAGCTGTTAATCTTCTACCGGGGAGCACCCTGTTAGGGTTAAGGTATCACAGTGACAGGAAACGATCTAGTGTACTTCCAGTCAGACTTCTGCTGCATGTTGTTCCTGTATCCCTCTCTCCTGTTATTTTCCTTTCACAAAAGAATCCTAACTTACAGGCATCTGATAGTGATCAGCTGACATGCCAGGAAAGAGTACAGATTTGAATATGATTTTTCAACAGAGTAGTCTCGGTTTACAACAGTAATGCTCAGGATTAGGTGTGATCACAGTTTTGATATTTTTCAGCAACACGTGTCTGACAGGGGAATCACTGCAGTGCAGTCTTGGAGAATGTGCCCCAGTACCCTATAAAACCTGAAACAGAGCCTGCCTTACTCTATCAGAGCATTTTTTGCTTCATCCAGAGCTGCATTTCACAAGCTTCTGCCATCATCAGTAGGCCCCCTCTCGGCTGGATCTTAATATGTGATCTCAATCTGGATAGCTTACTTCAGTAACAGCGTGCAAATTTGTAATTTTTTTCTCAAACTGCTGTCAGACAACTGAACAATTATAAATGTTGATAGATGCTCTTAACATCTTTAATAAAACAAAACAACTGAGTTGGTAAATCAGCTATATTGAAATTTAAAACATGACATCAAAAGTTATGAGCAACCAAAGAATTGTATATGCTACCAGATGTTGGAAAGCTAAAAGCCTTATCTTATCTAATCAGTAACTTAATTATTTACTCCACACATGGAAAATGTGTTCCAATTCCCCAAGTTCTGCAGAACAACAAATGAACGATCAAAGATGTGTGAAGTCATTTTGGTAAAATTTCCCTTTTTTGGTGTTGCCCAGACAGTCCCTGCACACTCACCTGGCCGCAACTGCACTTTAAGACCAAAGCAGTCTGTACAGCTCGTTTGGATAAAAATAAGGTTGTAGCTTGTTGTTTATTATGAATGACTCTGGCACTTTTTGTGTTTTGACAATGGTTTGCTTGTAAGTTATTCATCCTGGAAGTTAAAGAGGTAATAATAAGTTAAATAATAATAAGTTAAAGAGATAATGTCAGTAAACAAAAGCAAGAAGCAGACTTTGCCTATCCCGCAGGAATGCTCCACACAAAACACAGATGTAAGGCAGCGCTTTTTACATATTTGATATTTTTACACATTACATAAGGAAATGATGATGGGCATTTAATTGGAAAATAAATTTGACATTTTATGGACCAAATCATCAATTACTTTCAACAATACTTGTCAGCATATTGGTTAATGAATATCATTCTCAGCTGCAGCCTTTCTGCTGCCGTTGCCTATTGGATGGGTCTTCTGGTCCAGCTGGAAAGCTGCTTTTCTGGCACACTACAAGGTAAGGTCAGTAAAAAAATACTGTCATGATGGCAAAAGCTAGGAAAAGGAGCTGCTGTTTTGGGATTACATACAAGTTTATTGTCCCATGGTGCCTTGTTGGTTTTCTGCTCTGACTTATTTTTAATGATGAGGAGGAAACACTGAGCATGTGGAGCTTTGGGAATATGAAAATGATCAAACAGAAAGGTCTCGATTCATTGGTCAAGCAGAATGTATATAGTTAAAAGGTATGTATAGCTGTGCACGGATGCGTGTAATGTAGTCAGCAGTGAGTGGAGCAGCATCAGGAGACCTCATAGTGGAGAGGCAGGAGCTTGAAATGCGCAAGTGACACTGCATACACACACACAGGTAAGAGCAGAGAGGCTGGGTGAGCAGCTGGGGGCCATAGTGGATTGAGAGAGGAGGGTCTACCTGGTAAAGACAGTGGCAGACACTGCGAAGCTGGGGGGGGAACTCGCTGGAGGAACCAATGATGGCCTGGAAGAACCGCTCGGTGATCTGCAGCAAGTTCCTCTGGTTCTCCTCCAGGTTCTCACCTTGTTCCAGCCTAACAAACAAACAAGAAGCTCCTGTCAGCGAGGCTTTTAATTATTGTGCAAAGAGGTGCAATGTGCAATAGCCCAGGACAAAAACTTCTAACAAGTAGTCTTAAAAAACATTCCCTCCTGTAAGTGAAACAATGTCAGTAACAAGTATGACTTCATAAAGTCAGAGATTCTTCAGTGCTAATTACAACCATGTCAACACCACTGTAGAAGAAAATAATTTTGCTGTAATTACTTTTGTTATATATTATTTGATTTGGTGTCTTCCCTTCTACATGAGAATGAGCTCAGTTATGTTGTACATAACTGTCGTCACGTTTTTACACGACAAATGTGCCAGAAACAGTTGTGACAGATGAGAAAACATTAAACCCAGTGTGAAAGATGTCACTGCAAAGGATAAATTCTTTTGACAATCATCACAACCCTTGCAACATTACTTGTTTCACCGTCATAATTTGAACCATTCAGTCCAGTAACATTTGGTAAGGAATTTTGAAGAGCTGCACGATTAAATCATACTTCAAGTTAGCCGGCTCAGATGGTGATCCAGGTATTTTCATACGCAGGAAATCAAGCTTTTAGGCTTCAAAACACCACTGAGTAGCTTTCAGAGGAATGAAAGGGGCTCTACCCCCAACACCAGTCCATTAATACAATGTCCTACATGTACTGAATCCTAAATTCCTTCCTTATGTATGTGCCACCATTGAATGTTGATAAAGCACCATCACTTCAAGCGGCAGTATTTGGTGTGTTCATTCAGGTTTTAATTTAGATCAAAGTCAAGCCAAAGTGATAAAAACCTGTGTCTAGTGCGGAGTCAATTACATTACAATTACAATTACACATTCCCATTGCACCCAAAAGCTTGATTGTAGCAGCATCCCTGTTGTCAACTTCTGTCTCGACTGGTCACTGAATGAAACTCATCTGAGCCATCCACAATATTGGACCTGAAGGATACATTTCTCCTACACCACCATTAGGCATTTAACAGAAACTCTGATGATTACTGACCCGCTTTCCATCACTATAGTGTGGGAAGGATTTGCAAATGGGCAATGTTAAGATCTCCATTTTTTCTGCATATGGCCAAAGCTGCAGGTACTCACCTGGTGGGATCCACCTCAAAGCTGATGTGTTCAGGGGTAGTGATGACCCCTCTTAATAAAGGCTCCAGTAGCTTTTGCAAGTATGCAGCACCATATACCTGACATAAAACAACAGAATACTTTTTAAATACAAATACAATATGTACTTTTAGGGAGACGTCTCATGCCAGACGTAGGCATTTCTAATACAGTACATGGCTGGAGTCGTGTGTGATTTCTACCTTGAAACAGAAGGTCATTATTTTGCTGGCAAGGCTGTTTCCTCTGAAGAGAGTCTGCATGGAGTCAGCCAGCTCCACCTCTTTAGAGAACATGTTCCACAGCAGCTGGTAAAGTAGGTGGCGGGAGTCAAACAGTGTCACCAGGACTCGGGCTAGCTCATCCTGGAAATACAACAGATATATAGATAAGCATTATGCCCACTGTCAAAGTAATTATTGTATCAAGAGGAGATACACACCCACTGGGACCCAGGAACGACATTAGCCAGTGCCATGGCGATGGGCAGCTCTCCCTGGTCTCCCATCATGGTGACTAGCTCTACAAGCCTCTCAAAGCGATCAGCCAGAACTGTCTCTGCCAGCGTGTCGAACTCTGTTCCCTGCTGCAGGATCTTGGTCAGCACTTCCATGAAGGTGGCTCGAGTCTGCAGGTCCTTGTGGTAACCCAGACCTGGGAAGGAAGAAATGGACACTGGTAGTCCTGACAAAACTCTGTTTGTATCTGATATGTAGAAGGCAACATTTCTTTAAATGCTGCAGCTTCTCAGTTGTGGCTGGCTTACCGATAGAGTGCATGAGACCACTGTCTACATTAGCATTGAGCAGGTTGGACATGGCCAGTACGGTGCAGTGGCGAAGGGAGGCCAGGCGGCGGGACATTCCTCTCTTTCGTCCCCCCACTGCTTGGCCCTCATCCTCAACCTCACTGCAGTCATTCAGTAGGTTCATGAACAAGGTGAAGTACCTGCAAACCACCACAAACAACAATCAAAATCTTCTATTAAAAGGCAAAGTTTGTCCTACATTTTCATAATGCCTGCAGATTAAAATCAGAAAGTACCCAGTAAACTCACTATCAATATGTCCTGGGAAGGCACCTTTGAAATCATACCTATAAAAAACATGTCCCGTCATCACTCAGTCGCCATAAAGTGGACCAACAGGCAAAGGGACTTAGTTATTTGTGTTCAAGTTGTCAGTTCATTTGAGAGAGGACTTTTTCTGGTCCATTTCAGCTCTGGTGGGGTCTCTATCCTCAATCTATTCACATTTAGTTCCTGTGAAGCTCCTGCAGACCTTTACAGCTTTCACTTATGTGCTGTTCACTGATGACTGCTGCTTTGTGCATCCATACTAGCTGTTCATATCTATTTTGATTTTATTTTTTATGTTGACCTCCTTGACAGCCAGAGCCTCGTCCCACTCATAATTTCTAATGAAAACCAACCAACACTCCCTGCACTTTATTAGTAAAAATAAAAGTGTCAACATCAGAATCTATTGGGCAACTTTTGGAAGATAACGATTATTCTCACATTATAATCATGATTATTCGGTTGGGCCCTATTTGTTTCAATGGCACCTGTCTGTGATGGGATATATTAGGCAGCAACTGTTCATCTAGTCCTCCAAGTTGATGTGTCGGTAGCAGTAAAAATGGGCAAGCATAAAGATCTGAGTGGCTAGACCAGCTAAGAGATAGGCCTGCATGATATGAGGAAAATCTGCAATGTGCGATAACACTGTTCAGTACTGCGATGACGATATAACTCGCAATAAATAAACAAATATTGAAGTTTGCATATTATTAACTATACAGTTAATGATTGGCTAACGTTAGTTTTGAATTGTTCATGTAGGTCTTTATGGTTGTATTGCAGGTGGTACCTGTGTTTGTAAAGCCCCCACACACCGCCCAGACTCAAACCAACAGCTGACTGCCTTTATCCAACCACTCGGTTGCCTCTTGTCGACCCGTTCGGCAGAAAAGTGCATTGAACACACCGCTTCGACGTGCTGCCAACGCCACAGTAGCGTGTACGATCTCCGCTTGCGCGAGATGCAATAAGCGGGTGGCGCTAGTGTGTAAACAAGACGCTGGACGAGAGGTTCACGCACGCAGCTCTCTTTACTTTCGATCAAAACGAAACTTAACTATTTCAGACAAAAACAGCTTCATACTTAACATGAAGCGAGGCATTACCAAACAAACACAGATTAATTCATCCTGAACGGACATAACAGCCAGTCTGTGCCAGTCCTGCAAAGCATGACAACGGGAATGACGGAACGGAGTGCATAGAAAACCAACGCGCACACAGTATTCCGCCCCTCCCACACACCGTGCTGATTCGCTAGCACACCGCCAATCAGAGAATCCTTTGGCTCAGACGTCCGACGGCCCTCCTCCTCTGACTTCTCATATTGAGTCGGAGCAGACAATGTCCCAGCAGCTCCGAAAGCTTCCAGCGCAGCCGAACACACCGAACAAATTTGTTCCCGACCTCGTCCGAGACTCTCCAAATGCTTCAGACGTCCAACGGGTGGGCCGGTGTGTTCCTGCCTTTAACTTGCGGCAAAAAACTTGAGCCCTATTTAGTTAGAGACTGTCTTAGAAACTGCCGCGATCGCCAGTAAAGGCATGCAGGACTGATGATCTACAGCAGCCGACTGGCAGCCGTTCAGGAACTGAGCTCTGAGGGAATGGAAGAGCCGAAATCTGCGCTGATGCAGTTAACATTTGCTTAGCTTTAGCCACACGGTTGGCACAAAGAGACTCCGTTAATGTCTGGAGGTGATGATTGTGAATGTGTTCAAAATATTATTGGTGTTTGCTAAGAAGAAAGGGTGATGGTAGTGTTTGTTATCCATGTGAAGTGGGCCCTGCTAATTTCTAAGGCTTTTAACATGCTGATTTAAATAATTGCATTTTGGTAATGGGGTAAATATGGTACAATGCTTAAATAATTGCACTCTAAAAATATTGTAAAATAATTATGAGAAAATGTTTAAGTAGTGATTTTAAATATGGGTAAAATATATGTACTATAACTTTTTAAAAAAATACTATAAATACTATAAATATATATATAAAAAACTGGGTTTAAAAATGGCTTAATAAATATGATAAAATGTGTTAAAAACCAATGTGAACAGTGGTGTGTATTATCTATATTTTCAGGAAATGTGGAACTGCCAAAATAAAAGGAGGAAAAATGGAAAAGTGTTTGGTCACTGAGTGAAATCCAGTTCATCATTTCAGGGTAGATGAATCAGGCCCCTTTTCAAGCGGGGAATCTGCACGAAAAACATTAGAAGATTCAACAGTAATGTTAATGTAATGTAATGTAATGAAACCAGACGGGACATTTCCAACATGCAAATAGGTGGTTTCTCTTGTGTTACCGTGGCAATACTTATTGTTATGTATGTTGTTATTGTTATGCTTGTTGTTATGTATTATCATAACATTATTTGCCATTTATCTGATGGAAATAAATAAGTATCTATACTTGCAATTCATTTTAAACTTAATGCTATCAGTCAGGTCAGTAAAAAAAAAAAAAAACCCTGCTTAATTATCTCGACACTACTATATGGGCTAAAATTAGCAACCTATGCTCTTACCCTCCCAGTCCACATTGATATAAGAGGAGCAGTACTTCACTGCTGCACAATTTTCAAAGAGAGTAATACGTCATTGAAATACATCAAAAAATGCAGGAGTATCATATACAAGCCAGTTAGTCACCAAAACACCAGTAGAGGTTTTTTTCTGCCTATTATGAAGAAAAAGACCATAATACAGTCTCATAACTCTCTATGAAAGTAAAAATTCATGCAGAAAGATAGAACTGTCAGTAGCTGTACTGCATGGTGCCTCCAGCTGATCAATGAGAAATGACACTGCCTCCAAGCAGGATGTAGAACTTAATCAATTAGCAATATAAATCATCACGTTATAACATGAACATTTTTAAGTTGATACAACATAAATGATGACATTTTAAGCTGAAACTTTACACTTAATACGTGATAATTTTGTTCTTTTTTTTCCTTGTGTGGCAGCTAAGTGCTTTCCATAGCACCAACCTCCAGGGTTGAAAAAAGAAGCCCATGCAGAAGTACCAAAAACTGCAGTCCCTCAAATGACACACAGCCCCCATCTGTATCAACGGAACGGAGGCTGAGTGTGTCACCAGCTTCAAGTTTCTGGGTGTCCACATCTCCGAGGACCTCTGTTTGACCCTCAACACCTCCACTGTGATCAAGAAGGCTCACCAGCATCTTTTCTTCCTGAGGAGACTTAAGAAGTTCCATCTCTCTCCTCAGATTCTGGTGAACTTCTACCGCTGCACGATCGAGAGTATCCTTACCAACTGTGTCGCAGTTTGGGCAGTTTTCACCACCCTCTGCAGTGCTTTCCGGTCAGACAAAGAGCACTTGCCACACCAATGCATCACCGGTACCTCACTCCCCTCCATCGAGGCTCTCCAGAGAAAGCCATGTCTGCGAAAGGTGCTTAGCATCGCCAAGGACTGTTCTCACCCTAACCAAAGATTGTCCACCCTCCTCTGCTCCGGGAGGCACTACAGGTCACTCCATACCCAAAGCAGCAGGTTCAGGGGAAGCTTTTTCCCTGTGTCTGTCACCCTACTGAACTCCACACCAGCCGGCTCCTTCTCTCAGTCATTGATCCCCCCCGACCCCACCCAGAAACTGCACTACTCATGACTATTTCACTCTTCATCTATACCCCACCTTTAGTACTGCTAATTACACTTACACTGTACAAACTGTATCTTCATTTAGAACTGCCAGTAATATTTATAGTGTGCATACTGTACCTAGACCAGCTTCCACGCCATTTATATACTGTACATACTTAAATATCTGCACTATTTGCACTGTACATAGTACTTTGCACTTGACTGCTTTTTTTCACTTCTGGATAGATACTAGCTTCATTTTGTTGTCTCTGTACTTGTGTTGTGCACAATGAAAAAAAGTTTAATTTAATCTAATCATCAAACATGTTGCGTGTGGGAGCCTTTTGCATAATCTTAGTTAGGATACTGGACACATAATATGTCTTTCTATGCGGCTACATAGACTAAAAGACTGGAAGGACAGGGGCTGGTGTTTTGCATTAACAAGCAACCTAACCAGCAGATAGTAGCTCTGGAGAAGTCAGAGCTTTTGGAGCCCAAAGCTTCTGTAGGAGAACACAGAGAATCCAGGAGAGTAGAGTTTGTGTTTTTGAGAATAAAAACTGTATTTATCTTCACTCTTGCCCACCATAACAAGCCACTGGAGGTACAGAAATTCAATGTCATGTCCCAGAACTAGACAAGACAGAGACACAGACAGGATAACCAAGAAACCAAGTATCTGGTGAGTTCTACTTGGGTCAGATTGAACTCAAAAGACACACTGCGCTGTATGTTGCTTGCTATCTTGCAGCTAATGTACAAGGTATTCTGGCTCTTTGAGGCAGATAAACCATTTTCCGTTCATTGTGTGAACACTGACAGCTTGTTGGTATTAGCTAGTGTGGTATCTTCTAGCTAATTAGGCTTGCTTCAGTTCCACCCACGCTCTGCCTCCATTTTGATAGCTGGTAGTTAGGTGGAGTCGGGCACTGCCAAAATAGCTACGGACATCACAGGTGCTCTATTCACTTTCTTATACAATCAATGATTTCTACACATGAACACTTGATTTTTTGTAAAATTCAGATACATTAACATAGTTAGTCTGTCTTGCTCACTGCGCTGACACGAACACACAGTGGAAAAAAAATTAAAATTAAATTAAAAATTATTGATTAAATAAAAATCCAGACCAACCCTGCTTCTTTTATAAGGGAAGCCATGCGTTTGCATACCAGCTGTACGTATGATTTACAGTAACCGGGTTACTACCGTGCATATAAACACCGTGAGTGAATTCTACTCATCTGCTAACATCCCTCTGATGGGCTGTCCCACTGCTAACTGTCAAACTAACTGATTCCTCCCAGAACTCTGCGTGTACACAAATGTCTGTACTGAGCTACATGATTGGAAGGACAGGTATATGCTCTGCTTATCATTTTAAAAATATAACATCAGATTTTGTAGTAATTTGGTAATTAGTGGTATTCATGATTGACCATTCTTCATTTACACTCCTACTCTGCACACAACTCTGTGCCCACATAAATATATTCAGATACATGTCCTCCACTTCAATGTCACATTTTTTGATAGATAGTGATAGAAAGATTTTCCCTGATAAAAACAGAGGGTGTGTGCTCCATCATATGACTGTCAACAGTTGCTAAGGGTTAGTGCAAGTGTGTTCTTACTTTAGGAAGAGCTGAGATTTAGCCTCCATCAGTTCTACTCCATCTCCCTCCTCTGGCTGCAGAGGAAGACCAGCTAAAAGAGACACTACTGCCTCCATACTGGCCTGGTCCAGGTCCCTACATGCACACACACACACACACACACACACACACACACACACACACACACACACACACACACACACACACACACACACGACAACAGTGAGGAGGGAGCCCCTTCAGTTCCCAAGAATGTATTAGTTGACCGGAGCACATAAACAGGACTGTACCTAGTCAGACACTTGATGTCATCATCAGCAGCTTGGTTTGAGGTTCCCATCACCCAGTCAGTCAGATACTCCACCATCTTGTTCCTATAAACAAAAGAGGAAGACGACAGCATGAATGAAACCTTCCAAAAGGGCGAAGGGGAAATAAAATAGTGTCCGTGGGACAAGTGAGGAAAACACAAAATGCAGGGTTTTAATTTGTAATTACTTCCTTACCCAGTGATGTTGATAGTTTTTTCGATATAGTGAGTCCCTGGGACCAACAGTTGGTCATTTGAGTGGGTCCTTGGGAAATCTAATGGGTTCCCAACAAAAATGATTTGACTCCTGACAAATTATTGAACTCATAATTTAAGTTACATGGTTATAATTATGGTTATACTATATGGTTGATGAAAATGTATCTGAAAATAAACAAATACATTCAGAAATTTAAAACACTGCCACCTCTAGGGCTGCCACCTGAAAGTTGATGAGACAGACTGAGATTGAAGTTGTCAGTAAGAGTACATCCCAAAAACAGGACAAAACATGGAAGCATACAAAAATGCAGAGAGACAACACCTCAATGACGAATTATATGTTAGGGAACCATACTTTACTTTAAACTACTGCACAAGTAAAAAAGTCCTACTAGCAACATGTGCTGGTGGTTAGCAAATTAGGGGCACCAAATCCGAATCTGGTCTGGGGCACGAAAATGTGTAGCACTGGCGCTTTTAACTATGCGCGGGACGCACATTTAATAGTCACTGAAATCACAGCTGAAATAGAAAAGCGTCAAAAGGTGTGCCTGAGGCTGCAGGTAAAACATACTGATGTAGGATGAGAAAAAAGTGTAGTGTGGTGCTGAACTGGGAAAAAAAAAGAAATAGTTGAATCACTGTACTGCACAGCAGAAATCTGATTTGAGTGGTGAATCTTAAGTTGGGTAAAGCCCTGTCAAATCATCATCCTGGTACACCTGTCTTCAAAATTCATCTGAAAGTTTATTTCTTTGGTTTCAACAAGGTACATCTCCTGATCGGAAAAGCATCATCCATAACATCATCAGGAGAGTATACAGAATCGATCAGAGCTGATTATTCCTGATAGTGACCCAGTTACCAATACCAAGTTTTGACCATCATGTCAAGGCGATTGAGATATGAGCACAGAATGCAGGTGGTCTGAAACCGTGACCAGCAGATCTTTTGTTTCCTTCAAAAATATTTCTAATATGGTTGGTCACAATGTAACGCTATCAGGGGGGAAAAAAATGGTCCATCCTCCGGACGCATGGTTAGTGACTTCACTGCGTCCTTTCAGATTTTAATGCGTCACAGATGCAGAATGTGTAACAAGCAAAGTCACTGCTTCCACTTTGAATTTGTTTCATTAACATCTTTATACTGTATACTGGCCAGAGTTCAGAAAAAGCCTATCCAAATATGTTTTAAGATGTATAAAAAATAGTCTACTTTGAATAATTTGCATCTGATATGGTTTTTCAACCAATTAATTAGATTTTCTTGTTAACATCC
The DNA here is from genome assembly GCF_904848185.1 of Acanthopagrus latus. Classification (NCBI taxonomy): domain Eukaryota; kingdom Metazoa; phylum Chordata; class Actinopteri; order Spariformes; family Sparidae; genus Acanthopagrus; species Acanthopagrus latus. The sequence goes on along the minus strand of NC_051040.1, from coordinate 31,579,656 downwards.
TTCAAATATATCTATTCCTTTTCCCCCTAATTTTGAAATCTATAAATAAAATCACTCATAAAATAATAGCTTGTTTGTCAAATCATATTGGAGTAAATCCTAGGAGGACAGGGGGCATCAGTCCCATCCTGGGAAAAATAAAATTTGCCTCCCCTGTATATCACTGTGGCCACAACTAGCAGTGTTGGCAGGAGCAATGTTGTTTTCCTTAGCGACAGAGTTAACAGAGTTATAGCATTATTTTTGGTGTCCAACTCAGGATACATATAGTTGCGCCCTCCGAAGTTATTACTACAGATTCAGATTCTTTAAAACAACTGGCTCTTCACACTTCATATTTAATTAATTTTCAAATGTCCAAAAAAATGTGAGTGTGTGACACCTCTGCCACAGCTCAATGTTCTGTTCTACATAGTGAAGCCCAAACATTTAATTGTAGGAACAAGAAATACACACTTCTGACTGGAGGGTCTTAGTCAAAAAGGGGCAGCTGGTGTGGAGCCATCAAGGTGACCTTATAATAGACCTGTAAACATATAGAGGGATGTATGTATGCCTAACAATCAGCCGTTGTCACTGACCTGAACTTCATCTCCTGGCAGAAAGACAGGTCATCACGTCTCTCCATCATCACCTCCACCAGCTGGCATAGCTTGGTTTTGATCTGGATCGCATGAACAACGTTGCCAAGGATGCGCACGTACCTGATAGATGGAGCACAGGCCGGTACACCTCAGATCACTACCTTCTGTCTTAAAGTCATAATACAATGAAAATTGCCTGTCAGCATGTTCACCAATTTTCAACAAGTTCTGGCATCTAAAAGCATTTAGAGGAAGTTGATACTTCAAGCACAATAAATTCAAAGCCTGAGTAGGCTTTCTTTTTCAGTCATTCACTGGTGTTTTAAACACTGAATGTTGTATTTCCAAATGTTCCGTTTCCTAATTTTCAACTACAGAGAAGAATAAAGTTGAATAATCTTATTCTATAGGAATTTAAAAAATAGATGACAAATACAGGATGTTCAAAATGTACTGGTCATTTTTCTTTTGGTCAGATGAGAATATGATATGAAGGCAATTTTTCAACAGAAGACCAACTATGGGCCACCAACACCATTCTTAATGTATCATTTCAACAATAAACAGTCTGCAGGAAAAAGTCCCAGCGGTCACCAAAGGCTGTTGCCAAAATCACCACATCACAACTTAGGTATCATAACCTTTTACTTTCGATGCAGATCTTCTGCCAATTCAATATCCAGTGCACTGCACAGAGTCTGAAGGAAGACTGGACACAAGTTGTAGCAATATAGGTGAGCACTGCTAACTCCACTGAGACAGATACTGGGCCATTGGGAGTACTAACCTGACCAAGTTAAGCATCATGGTCTCGATGCTGGCCTGTCCCAGGTGTTCAGAGCTGCCCTCAGTGTGGTTATCTAACAGGTTCTTCATGATGGCTATGGTCTGCTCCACAAACTGGGTGTTAGTGTCGTTGATAGGGACCTGGACACAAGAGAACCACCAAGTTAATTTCACTTTGAAAAAAAAAAAATAATAATAAAAAATAAAAAACTAGGGTACCATTCACATGTTAAAACACCACCCACCAAAAATACACAATATTACCACAATATGGCAGGCTCATTAACCCTCTTTAAATATTAGAGGCTTTGGCATTGGGAACAAAGGATCAGACACTTATCACAAGACATGCTGTTACAAACCAGAGTTTATAGATTTTATGCAGATGGTGTCACTTTTCAACTAATACATCAAACAAAATGAAATGATGAAGCAGAAAGCAGATACAGTCCAAGAAACTTCAAGATTCATAACAGTTTGGAAATCCTTATTCATAAATGAATGAATGTGGGACTGGGTTAATATTTGTCCACCAACAATGTCATAAGTGTATACTATTTGTACTTAACAAATTCAGTTCAGTAAGTGTACACATACAAGGAATTTGACTCCAGTTACTCCTGATGTACTTTCACAAAATTCCAAGCCAAACTGTGAGTTTTCAAGTATTGAAAACTATGGTAAGTATTAATTTTTAAAAGAACATTCATAGCACTACTCACTGGTCCCTGTGTGTCAAAGAACTTCCCAATGCTGTTCCTCAGCTTGTTGAAGAGCATGGGGTAGAGGGCGGGGCTGAGCTCCAGCCCCAGCAAGTCTTTGACGTTAGTGCGAACATGGAGGCCGACCCTGTCGTGGCCACAGACCAGCAGGGCCAGCAGCCGGTCCAGGAAGCGGCTGACAGGTGTCTCACTTGAGGCTGATGAAGAGCAGGAGGAAGCCGAGGTCACTGGGTTGGACACATCGCAGGGGCCCATAGAGATCATGGAGTGTTTGCGCTCACTCATAGGGCCCATAGGTGGGCTGTAGGTGGCTGGGCCAGGAGTGCTGCGCTGCTGTAGACATACACCACCCAGAGCACACAGGAAGCCCGTCATGTTGATCCACTCCTGCTGTGGGGGGATATAAAAACACTGAAGACCAGGAGCACAATACCACAGAAACAGTATCAGTGCATCAGTGTGTATTATTCTACACCGTTTCTCTATACACAATGCAGTTTCACACATTCGCGTGGTTGCCACAAACGCAGTGGGCCCTGGTTCGAATCCGAATGGAGGACCTTTACTGAAAGTCACCTCCCATCTCTCTCCCCTTTCTGATCTATCCACTGTCAAATAAAGGTGTCTATGCCTAAAAAAAAATAGTATCTTTTAAGATTTCATTAAACTCTTCGAACTAGCTTTTTTTTTCTTTTTTAAGTTTTTTTTTATCTTTATTGATAGAACAGCTTGAAGATATGACAGGAAACAGGTTGAGAGAGAGGGGTAGTGACACGCAGCAAAGGGCCCCAGGTCGGGACTCGAACCCAGAGCTGCTGCAGAGGACAAAGCTTATGTACATGGGATGCCTGCTCTATCCAACTAGTTTTAAACATAGAAGATCCCCTGCAGCTGTGTGCAGGTGGATTGGAGAAGAGCAGGAGCTGATCATTAGTGTGAATGCTGCAAGCATCAGAGTTTTAGCTTGAAGATTTTTTAGCATGTCTTCACATTTTATAAAGGGTGTGTATTGCGCGAGCTACAGTGCGTGACATCATCGCTAGAGTGCAGAGCAGCTGGAAATATTGGAGGAAAAATTATTTTCAGCTTGATTTACGGCCCACACTTTATAGATATTTGGGCCATGATCATTACACTTTTTGCTAGACTCAGAGGAGTTTGTGAGGTGTTTGCCCATTCATTCTTCTGGGGCCATTATCAGCTTGGTTCTGCTACTGCTTCAGCATATGCTCAGCTAGAGAAAGTGTTCAGCTATCAAAATGATCAGCTTTTTAAGCTCATTCTGCCAAACATGTTTTTGCCTTTCTGCCTTTTCAGCTTTTGAAAAACTCAAATTCAAATTCCTCACCATTCATTCCTACAGTTTAATGCATTTCAGGCAGCTATTTTCCATTATATTCAGCAGATTTCCAAAATCATTTCAGCCATCAGCACTCACATTGTATATATTCGCAGGAAATGCAAATGGTTCTAGTTTGCCTGGGAAGCTGTCTGCTTGTGTCTGTCTTAAATGATTTAACTCAAATACTTAACAGCTCTATTATCCCACTTCCATTAATCAACTCAGAAAGTTTACAAAAATCAGTTTATACAGGTATCTAAACAGATAGTGGGGGGGGGGGGGGGGGTTTAGTTTATTTTGTTATAAAGTTGACATTTGTATAAAATGATTGTGATGTCATCAGGCTGCAACTGAACTCTGTGATGTTTTTTTTTTCTGAATTTAACTCACTGCTTTCTTGAAACATCCCATTTACTAACACCCTCACACCTCCACCTGCTGACCTATGAGCTGCAGGACCTCCTGGTGTGTCTACCTCTCTCCCTGTGTGTATATTTTGTGTCTATTATGAGTCTTACTATGTCTCTGCATCTCCTTTTCACTTGATATTGAGAATTTTAGCAACAATGAAATGGGTGTATTTGTATCTGCTGTATGTTTGAGTACGGTGGTACCATCTGGGACAATTCACAAAATGGTTAAGACAGGTCTCTTAACAGCTTGAACTTTGATGACAATGGATGCCAATTCAACAAGTCTTGTAATCTGCACTAAACTTTTTGTTTCCCTGTGCTGTGAACTATGCTGCCATGTAACAGCCCATGCATTTTACCAGCAAGTATGATGTCTTTAGACACACAGCAAACACTGGACACTCCTCTAAGTTTAAACTGCATCACACCAGTTTCGTCTGAAATATAATATTTGCTCATAACTCCACACTCAAAAAAACAGAGGTATCCAGAAGAGACATCCCTTCAGTAACATGCTTACCTGCCCATCATCTGCCTTGTTTTTGGGGAAGCTGAGAATCTGCTTGGTAGCCTGGTCCCATTTAGAATATGTGTCCTCCCAAGCCTGAAGATGGAAACAACAGACAATGAACTGGACATCAACAATAGCGCACAAACGGGCGAGGAGAAAACGACTAATGTAAAATGTTAACCTGACATCTTATGAGTAGTAGAACTATAATTGACAGAATACACCAACATATGCATGTTTGTAAAAAAAAAAAGACTATTAAATAGGCCCAACTCATATATTTTCTTCAAAACTGCACCTGGATACAGTACCTTCTCTCAAGCTCAATTAAATAAATCTTAAAATAAGGTGCCACCAGACAGAGCACACACAAATATCATCCAATTGAAAATAGATTGCAGCATAATATACACTGCAGTTAAAAGTTTGTCTCCCTGGATCAGACAATGGAGCTTCCGTGTTGTTATTTTTGTATTTATAATCATCAACTACAATATTGGACTTTAAACCAGTGCAGCAGATCTATATAACACACAGTGTCATCAACTCGAGTAACATCCATGTTTCTGCTCCGCTCTATGGTCTGTGTGGACTACTGCTGTGAAACACAGGCAGGCAGCAGAGGAGAAAGGCATTAGAAAGCATGAATATAAATGAGGGAAAAAGCAGTAAAGACCATCACAATGAGCTACGTTGAAAGGAGTGTTTATAAATTAGGTAAATAACATAAAATATGAAGTTTTCCTATTTCAGTTCAGGCTGGCAGAATCAGATATCTCTGACACTGACCAGCTGGTCGCTATAAATTGTCAGTCATGCCTCACATGTGATGGGCAGCTACAACATGACCTGCCTGCAAATGATTTCAGTTATAGAGTGGAGATTTTTCATAAAAATAGTTTCTTAGAAGACTTTAACACTCTATTTATGATTCTCCAACTAATTTCTCAAACAAATATGCATTGCTTTCTTCATTTCATTTTATAAAACAAATATGTGAATTCTGACACCACACAAGAATCATCTACCAGTGATCAGTGAAGGTGAACCATGGAGGTAACCAAACAGTAAAACCTGCTAAAGTTTGAGCTGAATTTTACCTCAATGTTCCCTGGTGTGGGGTGCTCTACCCTCCTTAGCAAAGCCATAACTCTCTTCTGCAAAGTGGACCGGCCTGTGGAGACAGAAACCAAACTGTTTATGGAACTTAACAGTTAAAGTCCTCAAGTTAGCAACACAGGTAGCACTTAAAGTTCCAGAGGGAGGAATGACATTCTGCCTGTGGGTCCCAACTGGGTATTAGGAGGCATTTAGAGAGAGATTTAATGATACACCATAAGTATTATATTCCTAATATCCACCTGGTGTTTTTTAACATCCGAAATACAGTATGTGTATATGGATAGCAAGTGCCCAACTCTTGCAGTTAACGTCTATGTTGTTCCTTTTCTACGGCTGACAGATGATCTAAATAACTTTGTGAGAGGAAATTTTCTGGCTTTTGTCATGTCCCTGCTCAAAGTCTAGTATGAATTGCGTCTAGGTCTACTGTTTTGCCCTCCAGATCAATGAGAGGGTTACGTGACTGAAAACTATGAATTAATAGCTCACTTTCTAACAGTAATTTTCCATCCATTTTTAAACATGCTGCGGTCCAGACCTCTCGTAATGAAGCAAGGACTAAAAGCCTTATCTGGATCCCACTGTTCAAGTTTGGCCCAATTTCTAAACTTCTGTTTTTATCCAAAGTCTTAGAGAAAACGGCTTCAACTCATATATTTATGTGTCATAATAACATCTTTGACAAGTTCCAGTCAGGGTTTACAGCATTACATTGCACAGAAAGCAGGCCTCCTCAAGGTAATGAATTATCTCTTTTTAGCAGCCAAAAAAGGAGAGAGCAGTTTTAATTCTTTTAGATACAAGTGTTGCTTTTGATACAGCGGATCATGCCATTTTAAAGGTCCCATATAAAACTGTTTTTTCATCAATTTCACACAGCTGTCAGAGGTCCAACAGCTCTGTATTCGATATGCACTGTCCAAAACTCATCAGTGGCTCTGAATTCAGCTGTCTAAAAGTTGCTCTACAGAGCTCTATTCAGAGCCGTCTGTTTCTGTGCCTGCACCTTTAAATGCTAATGAGCGCCGTCTGTCTACGCCTACTTGGAGAGCCCTGCCTGCTACATCACTCTCAGGGAGAGGATGCCCCTTGCGTTAGCAGTAGCATTGTGCTAATGTTTACGGTGGATGTATATATGTATCGCTATGGCTGCAGAGATTTTTTCGTTCAACCAAACTAGTTTGACCCAGAATGGGACCCAGAAGGAGAGGCTCCTGAAGAAGTACATTTCAGAATGATTAGTGTGTCTGTATGATGTTAGTTTGTTCCTATGTGTTATTACATTTACTACCATGAAGCTAATGGCTAACAGCTAGCGAAAGTTGTGTTTGTCTCCAACTCAGTCTCCAAACTATTGGACACTGTTAGTCTCTGTCTCTAGTCTGTACGTTTCCAGACTTTTTACTGTGACAACCAAGCTCCATTGTAATATCATTAACATTAAACTCGCTTCAAACGCCATTACATAGCGGACCGAAGCGGAGCTAACTAGTTAGCCAATTCAATTCAATCCAGCTGACTTCACCATCCTCGTAGGCAACTATAAATACTATTAAGCCGCGGCGACACTTTTCGGTGGCTTGGGTGCAGTTGCTGGGTCCGGTATGGTTGAGACTGATCCTTTTACGAGGGTCAGTGTCGAGGCAAAGACAGCTTTGTACTGACGCTCTTTACTGAAGCAGTCCGATGTGAAGTGATTGGCACACACACACACAAGCTAACACGAAACGTAGCCGGCACATTGTCTTAAAATATGAAATGCAACCACTGTCTCCTCTGTCGTTCTGTAGCTGGGACAGAATATAGGCACTGATGTTGATTTTTACAACCAACAACAGAGCTATTTGCGTGTCTAGCTTTGAGTGACGACATTGTGAAATACTGCTGTCTCACTGCTGGACACACCGAACTTCACCTCGGGGGTGACCGCCCCCCCTCTCAGATATCTCCTATCACCGTGCAGAGGAGGTCGGCCTATGATAATGACTCCTTTATTTACATAACGCAATCGAGTAATCGAATCGAATCGTGGGGGCAGTGAAAATGCACACCTCTAATCATTATCATATCATTAATAATAATATAATTATTATCTCAGATAAGCATTCAACAATATTACACATATTTAACAAGCATTTTTAAAAGAAACAAAACACAAAACACTTAACACACAAATGCTTAAGACTGAATAAAATCAGGAACATGGCAACTTGTTATTTAAAAAACAGTTGTCACAATAAACTGTGTGTTCACAAGGTAGACATTGTAATTGGAGTCAAATTATAATTTGCATATAGAAAAAAAAAACTTAAACTACCGTCATCAACTACTCAACTGCTGTTGCCTCACTGGTAAAATGTATGGCATTCATTCTGCCGTGGTCAAAAGTCTGTTCCACAGTGTTAAACAACTTTATGTATATGCCCCTCAATTCCTTTCCATTGCAAAATTTTGGAGGTTCTTTGGTCCACGCCATGTTGCTTTAGAATGTTTCAAGAAAATCATGGCAGTGTTTTTTATATAATCCCAACAGAGATCGTAACCTCCTTTGTGGAGTAAAAAACTAATTATCAGAAGGTGAGGTTCAGTGCTAAACATTAAGCAAAGTTGTTGTATTCAAGATGACAAACTTTATCAACTGAAGTTGAATAGGATGAGAATAGCACTAACCTGTTCCCATCATGTTGCTGACAGAGGCCAGTTCACTGAAGGTGGCGTAGTTGGGAAGAATGCTCTGGACAGGCACCTCATCAGTGGCACTGCGGATGTCAGCCTCCTCACAGAGGTGACGGAAACACGACATGGCCACCAGCACTGCCTCTGTGTCTGGACTCCACAGGAACATGTAGAGACATACCTCCAGCTTCGTCTGCGCTTGCCGACAGATGGGAATGCCACCACCCATAGTGGCACACTCCTGTAACGAGCAAGGACCAAATCCACAGTGTATTGTTTCCCTTAAAGACAAGATTCCCTATCAAATCCTTTCCTTCCTTTCCTTTTCCTAATCCTTTTCCCAGCAAACACACAACTAACAATCTGCTTCAGAGTCAGTAGCCCCCATTCACACAGCACCCATTCTCTGTGTGAAAGTTTCAGATGCAGAGAGGAGGGAAAATTTTGCTCCGGCTCTGATGCGCTTACACTATCAGAGCAGCAGCAAGGTGAGCTGAGGTCAGTGTGAATGGATAAGACGGCGGCGTGGAGATGGGGCATGTCGATCTGATGGTGTTCGTAGTCTGACAGCTAAACAGATCCTTCACTCATCAAATAAAAGAGAAATGACCTGTAAAGCAAAGTTATGGGATGAAACAACAGTAATGTAGTAACTGATAGTGTCTTTAGCATCTTACATAAAGAAGAAAATACCAAAGTTATACAGGAAAATGCCTCCATCATCCTGTCTGTCCCACTGACTCTTCTGTGTCTGTCTCCTTCCAGTGATGTGTTTTTTAGTTACTGTCTTCACAGCGACAGTCAACCCTCCAGACAGAGACTTCAGTTATAAAACAATGTAATTTAGAACGAAAAACACAACTGTCACTTTCCAGGATGTTTGGTGGGTCAGGATCTTAATCACACAAATTATAACAGCATCCATATGATTATAAACAGTCAGCAGATACATGATGAGATTAACAGGAGACACCAGAGAAACATCTTGAAAAAAACTCCACACGGATGTCAATGTCATCATGACATGTACCGCCACGCCTCTTTTTGATCCATAGCGCCGGTGTGCAGTATGAACTGACACACTAGTGCAGCTTCATGCCACAGCTCCTTGGTTCAGTGTGAACAAACACATGCAGAGAATTGGCGAGCCTTCACTGCAGAGATAATGCAGAGTCTTTGTGTGAAATAAACTACTTTGCTTAGCCAGTAAGTGACCTACTACAGTGTAAAGGCCCCCACACACCACCCAGACTCAAATCAACAACTGCCTTTATCCGACCACTCTGTTTCCTCTTGTCTGACCCGTTCAGCAGAAAAGTTGCATTGAACACATCGCTGCGACGTGCTGCCAACTCCACAGAAGCATGTACCTTCTGTACTTGCGCGAGATGCAATAAATGGGTGGCGCCAGTGTATAAAAAAGACACTGGATGAGAGGTTTATGCACGCAGCTCCCTTTACTTTCGATCAAAATAAAACATAACTATTTCAGACAAAAACAGCATGTTCGCATGTTGAATCGGAGCAGACAACGTCTGAACACGCCGAACATATTTGTTCCTGACCTCTTCTGAGTCTCCCCAAATGCTTCAGACGTCCAACGGTTGGGCTGGTGTGTTCCTGCCTTAATTGCCAATGATTTTCCCAAAGGAGGGATGTGAACTTAGTTCAGTTGATGACAAGTTGCTCATAACCTGCCTGCTGACTCTTTTTGTGACCAACAAATCAACCTGGTGCTACACATTGGACTGTACCTTGTTTTTGAGCAGAAACTTATTCCTGCAGATGAGGATCTCCCTCAGCCACTTCAGGACTTCTGTCCCATTAACCATTTGCTGGCCAATCAGTTTGCGGCAGATAAGAAAGAGCACCTGTGAACTGAAGTAAGAAGCATAGAAGGAGAGAGGTCATTGTCCTGTAAACTCCAAAAATATGTTTAAAACACCAAGACCCATAAATATTTGCCATTTCTCACACAATTGTGACATTCATTGTTGTTTGCTGATGTACAGGTTATATCACTAGAAATGAACTTTCTCCAAAGTCTTAATATTTTCCATATTCCATAATATTTGCTCAATGCTCATAACAAATAAATCACGTTTATCTCACAAAAAATGTACCTGTGTAAAAATGTTTAAAGACGGTGGCAAAATCAGATACGATCTGCTGGAACGTATACATGCAGGAGTAATGCGACTATCAATTGAATAATCTGGGTGCTTTAATTTGACTATGAGAAATCCGATCTGGTCCGACTTTAGTCAGACTAAGGTGTATACATGCATCGTAAAGATCTGACCATAGTCGGACTAATCTAGTAATTCGGTTTTCTTAAGTGTCATGTAAACGCACTGACTGGTATCACCCATGTTCACACAAGTGTCAATGAGGGACAGGGCGGGCTCTAACGGCCTGCCTGTCACTCTCACACGGCGGGAAAAACAGAGACACAGGCACCCTGCTCCAAGTGGCAATGCTGGAGAGAGCCAAATGCTCAATGGTGTGAGAATCGATGGGGACGATGCTTGCTGCCACAAGCGCTACAAGTCTTCTGCATGTAAGGGCGGAAATATGAGCAATCTTTCAAAACAGTACCTCATATACAGATAAAGGCAGTTTTCAACAGCCTAGCTCGTAGTTTCTGTCCCATTTTCCCATCCACCCCAGGTATGTTATGCTAGAAGGAGCCCACACAGAGTTAAGAAAATTGTACAAACATGGGCTTGTAGCCAATGGTACCTATAAGTTAGCAAAATGTTCAGCTACGCGGTAATGAATTTACTGAAATGGTAAAAAAAAACATCATTCAAACTGTCATTCAGATACACTCAGACTCAAGAATAATTACATACAGCAATTAGGCTACTAATTTAGATTTTTTCTAAACAACAGCTTGGATGATGCTTTCACCATTTTAGACAGAATTCATGAATGCATAGCTAAATATTCAGCTGACTAATAGTAATGGCCATTTACCCATGCATGCATGTATGTATGTACTGCTCATTTGAGCTACACATGTTACCACTGTATTCATTGTTGCTGTGAGTAATAACTTAATTTGTCTTACATTTCTTTAATCCCAACATTATAGAGTCACTTATAGTGAATTTTTAAAAAAAACAGGTGTTTATTTGATTTATTATCACTATATACTCTATTATTGCTATTTGTTAAAAATAGAGCTGGCACAGTATTCCTGAATGTTTTATAGAGTAGAAGAGAATAAAGCAATTGTTCATTCCGTTCTTAAATAGTTACAAAGAGGTAACAAAAACGACAAATAAGAGTACCGTTAAAGTACTGGACAGATAAGCAGCACTGGTAAGACTACTGTTAAAACTTTAACAGTGTGACTCTTCGTTTACCAACCATGCCCACCGATCAGATGTGGCCCATGTTGGCAGCAATTCATATCTTCAAGTTCTCGTTTTTTCATTAGATCAGTTAATATTCTGATGGTACATCAATGTGGTAATGCTCAATAACATTTTTTAAATCTATTATACAGTGAACACTAAAATCGCAAAATCACTTAGAAAAATTCATTCAGCCCTAGTTCCTAAGTTATAATTTTCACAAAAATGGAATGTTAGGATGGACAAACATACAACCCAAGAGCATAAAACCTCCAGCCACAGCCACTGCTGGTGCAAAGGCATACAGATTGATCAACAGTTGCTGCAAAGCTACTGTGTCAACCTAACCAGAAAATGATTGTTGAGTCACATCAGACAACTGTAGTTCCATGGCTTTGACTGTGTACTAAAGCAAGGCATTACTTTAAGCAAATACAAAAAGAAGTACCTGATGTCCCAGAACGTCTCTATGGGAGCGTCAGGATTCCACAGCTCTATGGTCTCTGGCTGGTGCAGAACTAACAGAGCCTAGAAGGAGACATGGAAGGACATGGCAGAAGACAGGCAAAAAAAGAGAGGAGTAAGAAATAAGAACCAGGGGGAGGAGACAAAACAATGATTTGTGCTAAGTGGAGACTTTACAGTAAAAACTAAATTAATGCACAATAGCGAAATGTCTTAAGATTAGTTACTAATTTTAAGTTACTTACAAGTGATCAGGAGTCTGATTTAATAATTTTGCATATGCACAAAACAGGGCCTTAAAGAGGCACATGCCACTTGACCATTAATACATTCTACTGATTCTCTATATACATATATATATATATATATATATATATATATATATATATATATATATATATATATATATATATATATATATATATATATATATCTATATATATATATACATACATATATATATACATATATATATACATATATATATACATATATATATATATATATATATATATATATATATATATATATGTATATATATATGTATATATGTGTGTGTGTGTGTGTGTGTGTGTGTGTGTGTGTGTGTGTGTGTGTGTATGTGTGTGTATGTATGTATGAGCTCTCTCTCGACCCCGCCCCTCACCTCATCACCACATAAGGCCATATGCGTTTCACAGACAGTCTGAAATTGCAGAACTTAAATGTTAGGCTACTGAAACATTGTAACAGTAGCCTAAGGGTTAATATTAATATCAAATCACATAATTTCAAACAGAGAGTTGTTTTAGTTTTTTTCTGCTTCTTTGTTTGTCCAAATTCATTGTATCAACGTGGCATTTGTACAATTCTGATCTGTGTGCGTGAGATTCTGGTCAGTGAAGCACAGAGGGGGGAAAAAAAACACAAAGAAAAAAAGAGGAAAAAAAACAGGCGCGTTGTTGTTTTAGTTACAGCTGCAGCAAGTTTGCTAGCAGGAGAAATGGATCGACTGCTTAAAAGAAAAAGTGTTCCAGCACACGACAGTCAGCAGCAGCAGCAGCAGCGGTCCCAAGATCAGCCACCAGAACCACCACCTGAGAAACATATGGCTCTGGGGCCGACACCGGCGGCTGATAAAGGTTCGAGGCTCTGTAAATATCAGCCCAACTTTTTGAAATATGGGCTTTTCCTGCACAACCGTCCCGCAGCTGTGACAAGAGCGTTGTTGTGACGTTCTTTTTCACGTTTAAGCTCTCAGCAACATAGTTGTTTAAAATTAAACACAGGCTGTTTTTCTCCCCAGTGTGTTTTGTTAAGGCTTCCTAATTATCACGTGCTGGTTATCATTTCATTTCATTAAAAAGAAAAATAAAGTTTGCGTTATTTGTTTACATTTTAACTACCAGCTCAACTACCAGCAATATGATGGGATGTCGCGACCTCACATGAAAAGTTAGCCTCTCAAAAAATCCAGATAAGATGATAAAGAAACTAATAGCTGAAGTGTGATCATAAGTGCTTGTCTGATTTGTAAATGCGACGTAGCCTATGGTGTATTGATCGGGTGATGTTTCAGCACTGCGGACAGTGCTTTATCCATCATGCGTTCACATCGGCGTGGGAGTGTGTGTGGGGGGGTCACAGACAGCAATGCATGTTAAATTGGGGGTCACGACTCAAAAAGGTTGAGAACCACTGGTGTAGGGAGCTGATTGGTTCCTGCCTTGAAGACAGGAGTTTAAGAGCCGGCTGCTCTCGCACATAGAGCCCCCACTCCAAAGAGGGTCCATCGTTATTTCTTTGTTCTTCGTCTCTCCAATCACAGAAAACAACAGATTTTGCCCATTCCTATTTTTGGTGCATCCATGCTAACCATTTACGACATTGAGCAAACAGCCACAGGTCGGACTCAAAATCTGGGCTGCTGCAGCCAGGACAGAGCCTCTGTACGTGGGACATGCGCTCTACCAACTGAGCTACCAGCACGCCCCTTGTCTTCCTATGATTTCCCTCTTCTGAGCACAACGGCCTAATCAGAGTGAAAAACCATGTTTCTGGAGTTACACTTTAATGAACAGATAGTACACATACAGTATATTCTTGATGCCCTTATGTGTCATTTGTAAGTTATGGTAAGAATTTGAAGGATGCTCCAAAACTATAGGGGGCACACATATCACCAAAGTCACCCACAACTGCTGCTCTTTTCCAGCTATCGTTGGCTGTAGCTAGCTACCTGTAGCTAAGTTGCAAGCTCGTGGCTCAGTTAGCCATGGAGCCAAAGTTGCATTAGTGTTTGCCTGGCCCAGGTTTGGATCGCCAGACTATGACTGATATTAGAAGACATGGCAGGCGGGCACAGGAGAAGCATGAAGCAGCAGAGGTGAGAGAGAGTTGGACATCAGGCGTGTAGAGCTGGGATATTTTTATATCTTACTTGCTGAACTGAGGATTTATTTTAAACCAACCAGAGATTATTGTGGAAAGACAAATAACGACTTTAATTTCTTGTCATGTTTGTTTTTGCAGCTATTCCGAGTTCAGTAAAGTAAAGAACCTTGAACTTAGATGGTTCATTGTTATATTTTTCTGTTCTGTAGGGGAAATTTGTGTAAAAATGTTTCATCCATTTATTACAGTGAAAACGAGGGCTTGAGGAAGGTAGCAAACTTGCCTGGTGTATCTCTCCTAGGTGAAGTATGATTTTTGAGGGACAAAGTGGTATTCAAATTTGGACAATTTGCCCTTGTATTTTGCTATTATTTTGTATTTGTGCTTGATTGTGCCCGTTGCCATGATGACCTAATTAATTAAGCTTTATTGAGAAACTGTGACTGAAAAACAAGAAAACACCTCTTCTTCAAAGACAAAATTTTACAAATTGTACTTTTGTCCTCTGTCATGAAAATAAGAGCTATTAGTTTTGCATTAAGTGAATGACTGGGTTTTATGCTGACCTCCATGGCTTCTTGTGACAGCTGGGTGGTGTTGGTTAGAGGCACAAGCTGCACCAGGCCAGTGATGAGCTCTGCTGTGCTGCTCTGCATCTCTGGAGCTTGCTTCACTGGGTTCTAATAAACAAAATACACATATACACACACAGACACATGGACACACAGGATTAGAAGCAAGTTAAAAAATGTATCTGGGTGTATCTGCATGTGATCTGAATATGGTGGCAGACTCACATGCAACATGAGTTTGGGGTCAGCGTGGATGAGTTTGACCAGAGCAAGAAGGAGGCACTTATAACTTCGAGTGTCAAGTTCTGTGGCTTTCTCTTTGAATTTAAGGCTGGTGGTCATCTTCCCTTTGAATGTTAAACTCTGTGGGGGGAGGGCAACAGACAACAGAGAAGATTCACATTAGATTTAAACACATAGCTGGAATTCATCCTGTTAACATATTCTTTGGATGATAAAATGTAGTTTGAAAGCTGTTTCCAGTCTGAATAAATTCAGTGAAATTAACTTCTGAGTAGAATTTAATTATGTTGACGTTTGTACTCATTCAATTTAGGAAACAAACACAATGTTACAGAAAAATATCATAGACATCTGAAAGTACAAACAGGGATGCAGAAAAGTATATTCCAAAAGACACAGCAGTAGCTGTAAAATTACTGTGAGCTGAACAGACTTTTAAAAACAAGTTTGTTTGAGTGGGCGACAAGGGTCGTTACAGGCTGGCCGCAGTTGCGAGATGTCACTGCAACCTGCTTGGGTCCTAATCCAGAAAGGATTACTACTACTACTTATGCTATTGTTTGAACGGTACAAACATTTAAGGTAACCTGTTTTTTGAGACAACAGAAAAGTGATTGAAAATATCCTAAACTCGTGGTGTGTTTTTTGGTCAACTTTCTAAAATGTATTATATTATAACATTGCTGGTAGAGTGGGAACAAAAGGAGAGAGAAACAAATAAAGTGATTCTGAAGAAAGATTGATTTTTCGAGTCTCATTCTCGGGTCATCATCATTTAGCTGCAAAATCAACTGGAAAAAGACATCCTTAAACTGCAGTTTGGTCTGATTTAGACCCAGGAAATCTGGATGACTAGGATTGTCATCATATCAGTACCACAATAGCAGCCATGAGCGATATCCCAGAGATGAAGGTGTTGCCAAGCAACGGTAAACACCTTTAGCCCTTGAAGCTAATGTCTCCTAGCATACTACTATTGGCAGATAATAAAACCGACAGTTAAAATATCATCTCCTGCTCTCATCTTAACAATTTTATCATCCAGACTCATTTCTTACTGCAAAGTAGTAACAATGCTACATCAATTTGTCTCAATTTACTTACATTTGAGATCACATGAGAGAAATCAGGTGATGTGCTGCATGGGATTTTAAAAGTCCTATAGCATGAGCCCAGCTGTAGGCAGTTTGTGAGGTTGATCATTGCACCACAACAAATTGCAATAGCTTGGCTCCCATGCAACCCCCACAAGTTCATTCAAAATAAGCACACCTCTTTCTCACTCACGCAAGGAGGCCAGTCTGGTAAGATACCTAACTCATGTTATCAGAGAACCGGGGTTACCTTTTAACCTAGGGTTCTCTTTCAAACAGTCGCCCTGTATCTCACTATGGGGCTTTACTGAACATGGGGCACTGAGCTCTCTCACTTGAGGTGTGCAGATCCATAGGGGGGTGACCATAATGTGCCTAAATCTGACTGATAAACTCCAGATGGACTTTCCATTCCCCATGAAGAGCATCGCCTCTGGAAAGCAAGTCGGCCCCACAAAGTCCCAGGAGGTGAGTGTCTCTGAGTGACAGGTGGTGCACACTGCTCCACAAAATCAGTCTGTGAGCCAGTATGTACAGACGAGGGGTCCGGAGTCCACCCTGATGGTTGATGTACATTACAACAGATATACTGAGCTTCCACTGATGAAGTGCTACCACACAATTCAGAGAGACCCCTATGTGGGTGGTCCAGGCTGAGGGATGGAACCCAATGTTTAAAGCCCCTCAGGTATAGACGGCCTAATGGGATGACAACTACAGCTGATGCATCAGTCCCAGCAGCCGTTGCAATCTTCTGAAGGGTAACAACTTTACCCTGTGGAATTCTCTGTGCTGACAGGTGAGCTGTGAGGGACACCGAGTCAAGGGTCAGAGCAAAGAGAGAGATTATCTGACTGAGTCAGAATACTCTTTTCCTGATTCACTCAGATGAGGTGCAGAAGGAGCAACTCTGTGTGCTCTAGCGCCTCCTGACTAGACTCTGCAGCCAGAAGCCAGTCCTAGATGTATGATACATTGTAGCAATGCGTATGCCCTGCTTCCTGAGAGATGGGCTCAAGGAGAGCCTGTGGAACAGGACCAATATACTCATAGATTGTGCACTGGAAGTACTTCCTGTGAGGAGAATATATTGGTATGTGATAGTCATCCTTCAGGTCAACTGAAGTGAACCTGTCACCTGGGCACACAAAACACATCAGGGCAGTATGTGTCCACATTCTGAACCTGTAAGACATAAGGTGTCTGTTCAAGGCCCACTGGTCGAGGATCGGTCAGAGTCCAGTCTCCCCCTTTTTTGGCATGAGGAAATACCTTATGCAAAACCCGGACTGGCTCTCCCTCCAATGTATGTAATGTATTTGTATTGCCTCTTTTGTTAAAAGTGATGATATCTCCTCTTGGAGTAGCTGGGCTGAGTCCCCCCAAGCAAGGGAATGCACAATCCCTATGAATCGATGTGGGGCAATGGCAAACTGGGGGCTGTATCCCATCTATTGTCTACTGCACCCAAACTAATGCCCCAGTTTCCACCCCTCTTTCTTTACATTCTTTGCATTGCAAGTCACAGTAGCCCCTGCCACTGGAGTGTGAGAGGTGGAGAGGGACTTATTCTTGCATTGTTTATCAACAGTGTATTACTTTGTGCATTTTGTATGCATTAGTGCACTTTGCAACATGCATGGTTGCATTGGGGACAACTTTTGAGATACATGAGAGCACTTTGTGAGACATACAGGAAGCATGTGAATGGCTATAGCTGGTGAAGTCTCTCTTCTTTTTCATGGGGCAGGAAACTGTAGGGACCAACTTGGGCCCTGTAAGCAGCATGGAGGCTACACCAGGCTCAGGAACAAAGCTGAGAGAGGCGAACTTGATTGAACTAGACCTGCTTCCTCCTCCTCGGTCCCTGGGAGGGGGTGGAGGGGCTCCTTAAGCCACCGCCAAGTAAAAGTAAAAAGTGAAAGTATTTTCATGTGCAGGGCCCCTTGCTCAGGGGGTCTGGGTTGATTCTGTGCTGGTGGCTGAGGACCTGGGCATCTGGGGACCTTGAATTCTGAGCCACTGGACTACTGGGTCACAGCTGTAGTAAAGACCTGGCGGGGGTGGGAGCGTTTCTTTCATAGAAAGCATTGCTGCAGAGCTGCTCCCTCTGTCTTCTTCTCCTCACACCACTGTTGCATGGTTGCAACAGACTGTGGGGGCATGTGGTAAATTCATTTTTCCTTCATGTCCAAATAGTCAAAGGCTGACCCACCCTGGACTGGGTGAGCAGTAGGGCTGAAATTAACGATTATTTTGGTTGTTGACTAATCTATTGATTATTTTTTCAATTAGTCGATTAGTCACGATTATTTTGGCATCATCTGTTTTGACTGGTTTTACCTCATATTCTCGGAGCAAATTAAAAACCCATGAAACATGCATTTGAAAACATAATATTTTGAAACACAATTGAATCAATTAATACTAATTATTACAGTTTTTAATTGATTACACATCTTCAAAAAAAAATATATTGTTATGTTATAAATCATTGCATTAAGTGGAGGTTTACTATTCAGTGTTTTATCCAACTTATATCATTACTGTTTGGTATGGATTTAATATCCTACACAAGAAGTATTACTGATATTGTTGGTGTCAGACAAAAACTTCTTATTTTTAGATTTAGGTCTAAAGATTTAGATTTTACTGTCCACCCTTCATGTCTGTACACATTATTAACCAATGAACGTGCTTAAAGAGATCGTCTTCAGTCGGCCTCTTGTCTAACGACACATGGGGGAGCATGGGTTCACAACAACCACACTTATTGTTGTCATTCAAGATCTGTTGCATTTTTAATAACTATGAATTTTAATAAATCACTTTTTGGTTGTACACTAATTGATGAACGTGTCTAAAAAGTGCAAATCGTTTCAGTTTGATTTGCTTGTACGTTTGTAGGCTGCTACAGAGTAGAGTTTAGATTCTATGACCCAGACTGTTTTTTTTTAAAATACATTTTTGTAATAACTCAAAATAATGACTGTATTTCCAGCTAAAAAACGCGCATCTCTCTCCTCCCTCCATGTTGTTTGTGCCGCTGCGTGGTTTTACATGTGAGTGAGTGTCCTCGTGCTGAAAACGTGACCTGTCACACACGTGACATCACTCCCCTAGACGCAAGAAGAAAGCAAAAATACATATTTTTATTAAGGAAGATGAAAAAAATAATAGTAGCGCACAGTGTCTTGAATAAGTAACTTTGATCTGATTACTGGTTTGTTCATATTAAAGCGGTAGATAACTCATCACTGAGAAAAGTGGTCAGTTCATAATTACAGCTTATGTGTCTGGCCAGGCTGGGCCGGGCTAGGACTCAACGTGCATGGGTCGGGTTGGGCTTGATTTTTTGGACCGATCTAAGCTGTACTACAGAGTCACATGTAAATTTAATATCATATATTGAAGATATAGGCGGTTACCGCCCAAAAAATGTTCCCACACGTTGGACGTGTATGGTCTCACTTTCCTGCTCACCTCAACATGTTCCGCCATCATTCATATTCGTCTGCTACTTCTAGTAGCAGTGCTTAATTGATCTTTTTTTTCCTTTTTTTTAAAGATGATGATAATAATAATAATATTAATAACAATAATAAATATGATGCGTCAACGCAAACATTTTGCATCAACTCTTAAATTTTATTGTCGACATGATTGATTATGTCGACTAATCGTTGTAGCCCTAGTGAGCAGCAGAGAAGGAATTCTGCCAATAGGACATTATCTCCTCCAAACATTCAGGGATGATGGGTAGGTGCTGCCTGCCATTTTGCTTATGGCAGCCTCTTTCCCTCATAGTGGGACACTGAAGTTTCTGCACCTTTAGCCATGGGATATCTAGCTTTTCAGCTGCGCTTCTTCATATTTCATACAATCAATGCCTCTGGTAAGTGGGGGAGAGGCCCTGTTTGGTGCAAAGGCAGAATCATCATCGTCGTGCCCCTTGGAGGGAAGAATGTCAGATAAAGCATCTGAGTCACTTGCCTCCGTGTCATTGTCCAGCAGTGAGCCGAAATGTTTAGCTGGCAGGCAAACATCAAATCCCTTGGGCAGGGGAGTTTAGCCCCAGCTCAAACCTAGCATGGCGGGGACCTCACCCTCGAGCCACCACTGTTGTCAACAGAGGGTCCCTGGTGCCAAGGCTCGTTGTTTTACTGCTTGGCAACAGGATAACAGATGAGCTACGGTTAGATGTGCCGTTAAACGACACAGAAAAATTAGTACCCACTGATCAAGTGGTTAGCTCAATCTCTGGACAGTTTAGTTAATGGTCCCATTGCCAGTAATGTTGGGGGAAGTGTTTTTCGAATGAGCTGATGAAGATGCATCACCATGTATCCCATAGCGAGATACCGAGTTTGAAAGAGAACTCGATATTTTATTAAATGGACATCTCTGGGGACATTTTCATCGGAAGCCAATGTCTGCATCCATAAATAATAACTGTTACAGCAAGCCCAGATAATCAGCCAAGATCTGGGGAGGCTGTCAACTTAACTACACAACTCGGAGAGGTATGTGCAGCAGAGTCAATAAATGCCTTATCTTAAAGTTGCCATGTTGTAGATTACAACAAACGTGTAAGGCACTGCAGATGTATAAATGTTTTGTTTATGCAGCAACATAGATCATAGAGGATGCCATACACTGAGATGTATTGCAATGCCACGAGAATTGTTTTGTAACCTAATCATTGACAGCTGAATAGTAATCAAATCAAATCGTGAGAACATACAGATCACAGCAAATTTACAAGTCAGTTTTGTAATTCTGGGATACTTTTATGGTCAACTTCTGAATTTTTAGGTTTAGAGCTTAAACTGATATTAGTCAATTATCTTGGTGACTAGGATTTGTTCAGTGTAGTAAAGCAAGGTGTTACTGTCCTCTCACCGGTGTCATACGTAGTGGAGCGTGGGTGCCAACTCCTTGGATCACCCGGTTGAGGGTGTCTGAGAACATAAAGCGTAGCTCTCCAGAGTAGCAGTACACTGCATCGATCTTAGGCCACCAGTCCAGATGGGACTGAAAGCAGACAACACAGGACAAGGTATAACAATTGAAGGGAAGCTATGCTGTTGTCACTCGTGTGAAGAAGTTCTGCAGACTTACATTGGTGATTATTCTGTGCAATGAGTTGACCAAGACAAAGTGAAAAGTGGAGGGGGAGGAGGAAGCCAAACAGACCTTCAGAACAAATACAAAACATTAATGAGAATTAGCCAGAGCTATATGTATTATGTTCCAAGTAGGGGAATCATTACAAAAAACAAGTGAATATCACTTTTTTCCGTAACACCTTAAAGTGCTGGTTGTTATGAGGATTGATGCGGAAACAGGAGACAAAGCAGTCCATCATGAGCTCCACGTCAGCATTCTGGCTGCCTGTCCCCCTCCAGAAGGGTTTGGCTGGGTTGAACAGCAGTGCCTGGTGGGACAGGGAGGGTCAGTCGATAGCACATTTCTGGTGAGATATACTGTACCTAAGAACAGTCACAATATTCCCACAATAAATAATAACTTGTGGTCATGTATATACACACTTTACACATAAATCCAATCGACAAAATAATTTTCGGCTTTTTTAATTTCAAATGATTTTATCCTTTAGCTTCTGTGACCAAATGCCAGACCTTGAGATCCATGACGATGGACTGAACTAGAAGGAAAATGGTTGAGTGATCCTCCCAGTTGATGTAGGTAGAAGCTTTACACAGTTTGACACAGGCGATGGCAGCACTCTCCATCAACTGCTTGCTGCCTCCTTGGCCAGCTAAGGCTTTCCGCAAACTGTCCAAAAACAGTTTCTGGTGACACAACAGGACAAGAAAGGGGGTTTGAGTGCTGGAGTCAGTCTCTGCTCTGTCTGTCTGTGTGTGTGTATTATTTTTTGACACCTTGTTTGCCTTGCTGTCCTCCACCGTGTCTTTAGAGATGGTGTGGGTGATCTCTGGACAGAGGATGAGGAGGATGATCTGCAGTGGCCACACAGCTGCCTTCCTTTTAGCACTCTCTGCAAAGCTGTCCACCAGGTCAAACAACTTCTCTGCAGCTTCTGAATGGACAGACAAAGCCAAACAGACAGACAGCCAAAAGACAGACAGACAGACAGACACTCTTCAGGGCTGTGGAGCATTCAAAAAACCATTACAACAATCATGCTAAACATTTCGCAACTGCTGACCCAGTCCCTGACATTGCATTGGAGGCTGATGACCTCCCTGTCTTCACTAGCAGCAGTTAGGCAATTCTGCATTTTTTAATGACATTTCTGCCAAGACAATTCCAGTTTTCAGCTACGTTATCAGCCCTACATGGTGTGCCGGCTTTGGGTGAGGCCAGGAAGGACCCGTGCCTGGTGGGGATAACAGTTATGGAAGAATGATACCAGGGTAAATTCAAAACTGTGACTACTGTGTATCATTACTCTCCTATAAGGACAAACATGGCCATACTTACACTCTACATATTGTTTGAATGCAGCTGAAGTGTATAATTCATCCTTTCCACTGATGTTTGAAGTTATCTCACAAACAGCTTTGCCTACAGTCAAAATGTTTTATCATCTTAAGCTCTCAAATCATCTGCATTGATGAAAATGACAGTTGTCTTTACATTGTTATCTGTGAAGCCTTATATTGTTTGGAAAAACTGATTTAATCAACTCAAGTCAAATCATGGGTAGAATGTGAGACTGACTCATTGACTCTTTGTTCAAAGAAACCAGCCAAATTAAAATTAGAATGAATGCTTTCAATCAACTCATACCTGCCATATCTGCCTGCGGTCGCTGGTACAGCATGGTGAACTCATCTGGGTAGTTCTCCACCCAGTTCCAAAATGCCTGTAGAGAGAGAGCAGTATAAGAGAGTGTATTAGTATATGTCACATGTAATGAGAAAATGTACACAGTTGATCTATCCACTTAGGATAAGGCCAACTGACAGCACCCAAGCATTTCTCTGCAAACAAACGTTAACAAAGGCTCAATGATTGATATATTAGCTGTTCAGCAGTATAGCGCCTATAATCACTTTAGTTACTTTGACTGTACACCACTAGATTTGAATGTAAAATGGTTTAAGACAGAAACAGGGCAGTAGATGTACCTTTTCTAAACTGTTGATGACTGCAAGCTGGGCAGGCTTCTTGAGAGCTCTAAACTTCAGGACAGTTTCTGCAAAAAAAAACCAAACAGGATTACAGAAAAACACAACAGAACTGATCACAGATCAGAAACCTCTATTTAAAAATTTCTGGCTTAATAGATCAGAAATTCTTTGTATTAAGAACTCCCTAAGTAGCACTGACCAGGTCCTTTACCAAGCCCAGTCAACAATGCTTGGTTAAAGATACCCTACAACAGCTCTCAGAAAATAAGACAGAAATACATGTCTGCCAACTTATAATAAATAACTTAAACCACCATGGAGTGTGTTTGTTTAGGAAATTATGAGTTATGAACAGTATCAGAAATACATTCGATACTGCCTAAAAAGCTGGAGCAGTTAACTAATTTATGCAGTGACCCAATACAACATGATTTATTTATCAGAAGTGGGATCCTGCGGTTTCTTTACTCTATTATCATTTATTACTTTAGCTAGTAGTGGGAAAATAAAATCACCCTTAGATGTTGAAGAGATAATTATGATTACATTTTTGCTTGAATGAAAGAAATGGGTTTAAGACAAATTAAAAGTTATCTGTACACTGAAAAAAAGAAAAAGGAATAAAGGAATAAACCAGAATTTGGGAGAAAAAAGCTGTGTCTTGATCTCAGATGCTTCAGTGCTTGTACTGACATCTTTAATCCCTAAAGTTAACCAAACATATTTTAGCTGAACATACAACAGGACTCCGCTGCTCACAGGCTGCTAACAGCTAACAGCTAACAAGCTCTCCTCCAGCTGTTTCTCCAATATAAATAAGCATTACCTATTGGTTTAATCCAGCCAACATATGCCACATATCCTGCCAGCAAGCCATTTGTTACCAAGGGGACAGATGGTGCCAGCCAGTGATAAAAGCTATGAGCCAATACATAAAGTTCAGGTATTGAAATCAAGGAGGTGAAAATGGTATGGGAACATCTGTAAATGTAAACCTGTAAAAACTTAACAAGTTTACCTTGCAGCAGTCTCTTCAGCTTGGAGCAGTCCACATTGATGTACTGCATCAGCTCTATGTCATGAACATCCACATTGTCATCTGAGCACACAGTCAGCTCCTGTAGCCTGAGGAGATGGACAAAAGCACAGATGAATTATGCTGCTTCAATGCAAACACATCCAGAAAGTATAACATGAAATCGTTTAACCTTGAAGTGAAAATGAATTACTGCTCACACAATAGGGTTGGGCATATGATGACAAATAATGTACAACTGTATAAATGTGTACAGTCTGTAGAGATTTGTGTTGAGCTAGTCCTTAAACTGTATTCACACAATGGCATTCAAACCATATGCACATGTACCCGCGACTGTAGCTGTATGCATGTATGCTGTACGTATCAAACGTCTAAATTAGTTAATTAATTGCACATTCACTAGATTTAACCCTGAAAAAAATCACAGTGCAAACTCTGATTGAGCCCATGTGGGATTAGAGCAGGTAATTGCCTAAATAATTCACAGAGAGCCAGTGGGCATGTTGATGATGTACAGATTGTAGCTCCATCATAATCTATACTGTGTGATAAACTCGACAAAAACACTAAAAAGTTTTTGATTACAGCCGAGTCCTCAACTTCCTCCCAATCTAACTAGACATTCCCCTTGCATAAACCAAATGGGAGTATTTCTAGTTGGTGAGAATGTGTGTGACAGGGACAACAGAAATCTGCTATATAGACTAGATTATCTGGGCCAAGGTTTTTGGCCATATAGCTCATTCCATGCACACAACTTCTTATGCTTGCACTTGTACATGTTGAAACGATTATCATGATATCAAATTGCTATTTTCTGATAGGCAAATGAATATACAAATGTAAATTATCCAAAAATGATGTGTTCAGCTGTTAATGCATTGCATAAAACAATGTATAATGCAAAAATCTCATGTTTTAGAATCTGGTATCAGTACATTTTTTCTTGAAACACATAACTGCCAATTAAAATTATGTCAACTATTCAATTAACTGACTAATTATATTAGCTCTACTAGCCAATAAAATTAGCTACCGATGATCACAGAGACAGCACCTAAAAGATGGCTAGGGCTCTGGAGTATTGCTCAGAAAATACCTGGTGGATATGCGGCTGAAGACCGCGTTGAAGTTGTTGCAGCTCAAAGAGAAGAGGACAGCTGAGGCTGAGGACCGGAGCTCAGCAGCGTGTTGGTGGCCCTCACGGTACGTATGGATAAAATGGCAGATCTCTGGCAGCAGCTGTTTGACCAGCATGGTTTCATCAAGGCGCAAGCAGTCCTTGGATTGCTGAGTAGGGAGGACAGAGAGGTGGAACACTGTCAGAATAACGGGCCTTAATCTGTTTCACTGATTTGTTCCTCCAAGTTGAAAATAAGGAGAGGCTGTGGATCAGCAGTCAGCACCCCAAAGAACAAGTCAAAATATGAGGGCAGATTTGTTACTGAATGGCCCGTTACTAACAGTAATGGAAACAGACGTGGGTGATGAAAACAGAGGGCGAGTATGTAGAGCAGTGTGGCTCGTGTCTATTGGCTGCGCTGATGCTCTCAGTTCCACTGATGAATGTCAGTGAAGTTGAACTTCTTTTACACAAGATGCTGGTATAACCTCTTCTACTGCTGTTCAGAATGACTCACTTGTCAGCTCACACATCTGTCAGTAGCCAATTGTGAGAGAGAATTTACACCTGAACTCTGACCAGGATACCCACTTTTTTTTAAAAACTCTATGATAATGATTATGATAAAAGACATTAAAATGTGAGTCTCACAGATCAAAACATCTCATGTGGCTTTTATAGTAGGTTAGTGTGGGGTTGGCTTTTTTCTCTGCTGAGCTAGTTTAGACCCGCCTACATCACCATTTAAAATGCATCACACCATCAAATCCATTCCACTTGCACATTAAAAATACATAATGTAAAATACATGATTGCATAAGTATTCAACCCCTTTATAGTGACTGCCCTAATTCAACAGAGGACCAACCAACTGGTGCTAGCAGTCTAACAATTAGTGAAATAAAGATCACCTGGGTGCAGTGAATGGGTCTCTAGTGATTGTAGTAAAGACATCTGTGTGTGGAAGGTCCCATCACTGGTTAATGAGTATTCCTGGCTACAATTACACCATGAACACTCCAAGGAGCTCCGTGAAAAGGTTATTGAAAAGTATAAGTTAAGGGGATCGATACAAAAACATGGTTAAGTCAATGAACATCCTCATCAGTTAAATCCATCATTAAGTAATGGAAGAGATGTGGCATGTGTAAATCTGCCTAGAGCAGGCCATGCTCACAAACTGAGTGTCCGTGCAAGGGGACTAGTGAGGGAGGCCACCAAGACACCTATGACTAATCTAAAAGCTCCAGAAGCTGGATACAACTGCTGCCCTGGTTCTTCACCACTCAAAGCTTTACAGGAGAAGGGCAAAGAGAAAGCCACTGCTGAAGAAAGCTCATTAAATGTTCTATTAAAGTAGAAGTAAATAAAAACGTCAGACACATCTTTCAGGCCAATCGCTAGAATTAAATTTGAGCAGCTATATTTTCTGCACATATCATGAGCTACAAATGTTATTGGCTTTTCCACAAAGTGTCACATCAGGATCACATTACATGCATATTAAGTGACTTTCATGTCGGTAGGTGGGAGGGAAGATTTTCTCTGTTGTTACAGATCACTTCTCTTTGATATGTAGCCTGAAGCCAGCACTAGACCCACTAGTTGGGCACTCAAATGGCAAGAATTCACCATCACAGTGGAACATTGAAGAGGAAAGTACAATACTGTACCTGATGCATTGTCAAGAGTGTCTGCTGATCTTTCCAACTGCTTTCTGCCCACCTGTGCCACCATGTAACCTTTGAAAAGAGAAGTTCACAAGGACTTGCACGTTTCAGATGAGGAAATCTGGAAGTCCAGCAGAATGACCCGGAAATATAAAAGCTATATCAAACCATCCTGGAATCTGGAGAACAGTGCGTCAACCCTGTTACGCAAGGCACAATTCTGGAGGCAAAGGTTTACAGGATTGTGCAACATCCAACTAATACAATGAACCAAGTCTATATACCACTTCCTCCATTCTGAGGGCACTTGGGAAATTAGAAAACCTTTTAATGGCCCCAGAGCCTGGCCTGCTGGCCCAACATGAGTTTGGATGCAAAGAATGTGCAGTCCAGTCAAACCTGCCAAATACGAACATACACAAACCTGAAAATCAATGACTCCCTAGCAAACTACAACAAACTGTTATCAAGAGACTATGGAAAATGTTAGAACTGGGTCCTTTTCCAAGAATCTCAAGAGGCCATCTTCTAATCCTTGTTGATTACAATCCCCGGCGAAAGAGTTATTTCCTTTAAGATAGGCCCACAGCAGAAATAGTTGCACTGACTCTAACCAAGAAGATTCTCACTTGTTCGGCGTTACCCAGCTACATTCTTTTGGAACAAAGGAACCCAGTTAATCTCATCAGTGTATCATTCACAAACCAACCTCAACGAACAAGTTAACAGAGGTCTCAAGGCCATAATTGCCTCCTATATCAGAGAAAAGCACAAAACCTGGGACAAATACCTGCCTGTGTTTTCTTTTGCCTTGAACACCACTGTGCATGAGTTCACTGGAGTGAGCCTGGCAGAACTCAACATGAACCGTGTCTCACCCAGCCGAGAAAATGGTCTCCAGTCACCTTGGAAGGGAGTTCAAACAACTCTCACATCTCTGAGCAGCGAGTATCAAACATACAGTACATACTCATGCCCAGTATAAAAGTGTCTTCATCTCCACATCACATTGATAACTTAGTTGTGTTCAGTCTCTGACAGCTTTTATTTGACTGATTTTCTTTTGTTTTTCTATGCTTGAAATAAAATATATCAAAATATAGAGGAAGCTAAGCTCAAGAAATGCAAATAACAATGGCACTGCAGTAACTGAGTGTGCTGTAGCATGTCATGGTAGAAGGCATAGCAGTCGTGACGGTCAGCCATCTGCTATATAAATTTATAACACTGTGTTATTGTGTTACAATATTTCCATGGTCACCGCTCTGTAGTCTCACTCAATGTCCCACCTGCAGCACTGTTTCTGTTGCATCTGTTTGGTTACACATCACAAGTCATAGCCTATCAACACTATATACTCCTGTACTTGACAGTCAAAGAAAGACTGGAGCTGCTTCGATAACAGCAGAGCTGTGTGTCAATGGACAGGCCATAGATTTAGCAGACCTTGCAATAAATATCCCAAACTATCTATGATCTATCTATATAATGAGAAGAGTGTCCATCTTCTCAGTTATACCAATGAAAATGTCCAAGAACAGCCAACAGGATAATCATGACTTTTATAAAATTAAGGTGGCAGTAAAACAGTATTTCACACTGTGATGGTTACATTTTGCAATTAATGTGTAGATCATATGCATGTCAAACTGTGGGCGGTGATACAGATCAAGGATAAAGGATAAAGTTCTACTGCAACATATTAATACAAAGACAGGGAAGAGGTGCCTGTCTGCTCATTTTAGATATGGTACCTTATCACTGCCAATTGAAGTAGGCAGATATAAAAGGTAGTCCTGAAGAGCTATGTATGTGTTTCTGTGATCTTGATGAATTTAATTTTCTGTTCATTTGAGAAAGTATTTGTTTGAAAAATATCAGGTGAAGAATCCTTATTTATTTTAGTTGTCTGAACGCTACATGTTGAGTTGCCTCTTAAAAAAGGAGGAGATCTGTCTTGGCCAGATTTATAAAAAATAGATGGCTAATAAGAAAGACAACATTGTTTCAACATAGCAAAGAACACTAGTGACAATCTGTACAGGAAACCGAGAGCTGTTCCTATACAATCTTCACACAAAATGCCTGCAATGTAATCCGAGGTTCATGGAGGAACCTCCCATTGATGAAGACAGTGTGATGTGTGATGGAGGATAAGTAAATTAACAGTGGTTTGTGTCTTGGTGAGCACATACACAGCAACTGAGATACTGAATTGCTTTATTTTATCGCAAGGATGGGGGGTAATAGCCTACTCTCAACACAAAGGCTTGAGACAAGCTCAGATCATTTACACAATTTTGAAAGATTCTTTTAAAAATGTTTTGTTTTCTACAAGTCAAGACAGCAGCGTTAAGAGGGGAAGACTCACCCCAGCCAAGCACTTCTCCAGCGTGTCCAGGATGATGAGCTGGGAGAGGTAGAGGTTCTTCTCTGAAGCTTCTCCAAATATCCGCTGTGGAGACAGTCACAGTCAAACAGCATCTACAGCATTAGGAACCCTCAGGGTTAGTGTTTTTTTTATCTAACAAATTCATGTCACATTATTGATTGGGATCAATAAACGAGCCCGGTGACTTCACTTTCAAGTCACTTGTTTCTAGATATGAAATCCTGTTCAATTTATGCACAGCATTAAACTGATTTTAGGCGTAGTCTTTTTTCTGTATTGTTCATGTTCAACATTCTCAAACTAGGTATTCTAAAGCTAAAGCTGGGTATACACTTTATGATTTGAGCCCGTTTCTGACCAAATTTCTGTGCCGCATTAACTCATCTTAGAGTCAGACTGAAATTCATCTTCGTGTCATTTGCCATGCCAATAGGTTAATGAGGACTGATCAACTGTGGGCGTTGGGAAGAATGTCCAAGATTTGAACTTTCCTCAAGCTCTACGTAATTGAATCAATCAATCAATCAACCAATTAATCAATCAGACTTTATTTATGGAGCACTTTTAATACATCATAAGTTAGCACAAAGTGCTTTACAGAATTAAAACAGCGACAATTTCAACCCCCCCCATACATACACACACACACACCCACACACATTTACACCCACACACAAACACACGTATTCAGCTACTTATAAACACAGAAAGTGACATAAAAGAGTGAGTAATAATAAGTAAATAAATGATAATAAATAAAAAAGGGCACTAACAACAGGTATTGCGGAACTGAGGAAATGCTATCATTGATGTATTCTACTGAGGAGACACTAGAGGCAGTAAAATAAGATGAAATAATAAACACTAACACTAAAACTAAGACTGATAAAATACTAAAGGAGGTTAAAAGTCTAAAACTGCTATGAAATCAATAATATAAATAAGTTAATCGTGAATAAAGTAAAACAAGATAAAACAGAATAATTAAAGTAAATAGATTCTCCAGTGAAGCAGAGCCAAGAGTCCATTCCACATGGTCAGAAATGTTTTTTTTTCTCATTACCCCTGTGCAAAGTAGCAAAAAGAGTGCCAAGGCAAATAGGGCGGGGTACCGAACTTTGGTTCTTTTATGGCACCAAACGAAATGCTTCGGTAGTACCAAGTATCAAAATATGCCTAGTCTTTCGGTACCAGTTTCAGTCCCCAGAGGTTAATCACGTGATCAAGATCTGGTACTGCTGGCAGTGATTGGCTGTAACATTAAATATTATTGTGGCATGCAGGAAAAATACATATGTGGTGACCAGAGACATTCTGTGATTACACCAACAGACAGGGTTCATGTGTATCTGTGTTGTGAACTGTAGTTGTGTGTGTCGTCGAACCGGTTAAAAAATGCCACCAAGGTCAAAAGCGTGGCTCCATTTTAGCAAAATTGATGCCAATCGTAGGCGATGCAATATATGCAAAAAAAATCACTGTTGCTAAGGCCAGCAACACGACTAATTTGATGAAGCAGCAGAAAGTTGCTCCGTGTTTGACTGCAAGAGGAGCGGACCACAGCCATCCTCCTCTCAGCATTTAAGTCCAGCTGTGGATGTTACAGAGCCCGAGCGGCCTGAGTCAAAATCTCCAGCACTGGACTCCGGGGTGTAACATTATCTTAAGATATTAGTGTGTAGCTTTATTTTATGGCTATGTAACTAGCTAAATCAAAAGCCAACTAGAGATTGACAGTAACAGATAAAGTTTAGCTTGTAAAGATGTGCTCATCAGTTGGGTTGCCTGGTTAAACAGCTCACCTAATGTTCACTGTTCTGTTTATCTTCTCCTCACAGTCGACACCATCAGCCACGAGCGGGCTTGTCTAGGTCCTGAGAAAGCAGATATGTTGATTTTTCTGAAGAAAAACTGCCAAGTGAAAAGGTCCTCAGTATGTAGCAGTGACCATTAGATACTGACTTGTCACCTGTTGGCAAGTGTTCTTTTGCATTGGAAATTATTCGCTGTTTATTTTTTTTAATTTTCTTTTTGTTAGAACTGATATTATAAAATTGGAAAAAAGTATCGCTCAGGAACCGGTATCGAAGTGAAGGTATCGGTGTTGGTACCGGTTTCGAAAGTTTTTGACTGCTACCCAGCCCTAATGGCGACACAATGTGTCATGTGGATATAAAGCGTCCAGTCCATCCATGCTGGTCAAGCTGTGATAATAGCAGGTAGGTCTCTTAAATGT
This sequence comes from Acanthopagrus latus, assembly GCF_904848185.1. NCBI lineage: Eukaryota > Metazoa > Chordata > Actinopteri > Spariformes > Sparidae > Acanthopagrus > Acanthopagrus latus. The sequence goes on along the minus strand of NC_051040.1, from coordinate 31,547,810 downwards.
TTTTGTCTCCGATGATTATGACCAATATAAACAAAGAAGTGCTGGCAGGAAATATTATGACATTTTAGTATTACTTTTTTCTGTTGGGATTTAGTTACAAGGTGTGTGTGAGCAACACAACACAGCGAGCAACAGAACGAGGGCAAGAGAGAGAGTTTGTATTTACTCAGGTTATCTTTGTCTGATATCAAAATTTGTTTGATGATCTGAAACATTAAAAGTGTGACAAAAAAGCAAAAACAAAAGAAAACTGTAATGGGACAACAACTTTTCACAGCACTGTAAATTGTGAGTTTGGCTTAACCTCATAATCTACTCGTACGGTATGACATGGAATTAAACAACATTTCTACAATTGTGCAGAGCTTAAGAACAGCAGCCTATAAAGCTGACAAAAGTGGTGTAACCAGGTGAAGTGAATGGTTGGGTCAATCAGCTTCTGTGTCTTGATATGGGTACCATGTCTTTCAAGCAAGTGAATTTCCAGCCAATCTATGGCTTACATCACCTTCATCAGATTTAATAATTTCATACAGGCAGCAAGAGCAGGCCATCCATTAATCAAAAGATCTGTGGTTCAACCCCTGGCTCCTGCAAGTCTGCATGTGGAAGTGTTCTCGTGACCCAAAATTGTTCCTGGTGGCTGCTCCATCAGTGTTTGACTGTTCCTACTCCATCTGATGCAGACCTCATATTGAAATAAAATTGACCTCACAGATCATGCGTAACATTTCAATGACTGCTGAATGACTGCAAACAAAATAACAGAAATTACTATGTCTTGAGTCAGGGGTTGTCACGTGTGATGATGAAAGGTGAAATGTCTTTAAGAAACTGAAACATGTCCAGTTAGCTATGATACAGCACTTAAAATGACCATGACCTTGATGAATGAGAACCTTCATCAACATATGCATTGCATTAATTGTGATGCCTACCCTAGCCCCATTCACACTGCTGTTTGGATGTGGGGATCCTGTGCCAATTCTCCGCCTCCTCCTCTGTGTGAAAGTTTCAGAGGCGGCAAGGGGTGAAATTTCGCTCCAGTGCTGATACTCCTCTGGAGGTAGTATCAGAGGTCCATCACTGGCAAAAGTCTTTAGCTCACCAGATGTTTGTGTTGGAAATAAATCTCTGCGACGGTCAGCCCTCCAGACTGAGACTCCCCAGCCTCTCTCCCCGCGAGTGACAGAGTCAGACAGCGTCCTGATGGCAACTGTGTAATTTAGAGTGAAAAATTTAACTTTGTCCCTTTCCAGGATGTTTGGTGGGTCAGGATCTCAATCACAACACATTATAACAGCAGCCATATGATTATAAACTGTCCGCGGGTTTAGAATGACAGGGGAAACACCTTGAAAACACACAGATGTCATCATGATGTGTACCATCACGGCTTTTTAAGAGCTGCAGCACTGGCTTTCTGTGTGAATTACACAGTGGTTCGTCTTCACGGCTGCACTGCTTGGCTCTGTGTGAACAACTAATGGCAGAGAATTCGCAAACCACCACTGCGGCAATAATGCGGTCTCTCTGTGTGAAAAGGGCTACTGTTTAAAGCCACTATATACAGGCTATTCCCATCAAATTGGCATTATATTGATGTGAAAACTACTTCTTTGTGAAAACCTTAGAGCCACTTAAAATACAGATTGGGGAGGGGGGGGGACGTCCCGCTTTCTCAGCCAATAAATTCAATTTTTGACTGACTAAATCTCAATTTTTGGCTACATTTGCCGGGAAACATGTCTGGCACTACAAGGAATACTAATTCATGAGAGGCAACGCGTAGTAATCGTCCCGAAGCAAAAAAAGCCCCTCATGGCTAACACAGAGGCTAGCATGGATGATGGCAACAGCATGTCGTTTGAGGAAAACATGGCTAACATAGTCCCCAAAACGGTTAGTGAAAAGATTGGCGCTCTCATGGAGCAGAAGCTTACAGAATTACACTCTATTCTGGACAAGCTAAGCAGCCGCGTTGAGGACAACACTAAGCGAATAACTGAGACTGAGAACCGCATCTCTGATGGCCAGGATCGTACAACCACTCTTGAAAACGAGCTAGCCAAACTTGAATGAGTAATGATCTTAACAGAGCGAGCTGAGGACGGCGAGAACAGGAGCCGCAGAGATAACATACAAATTATCTGCCTTAAGGAAGGTGCAGAGGGGAACCAGGCTGTTACGTTTTTTGGGACCTGGCTTCCAGACATACTGGGACTGGATACCAAGCGAGGCTAGATTAGAATTGACTGGGCACACAGAGCCTTAGGCCCGACGCAGAAAAATTATTATCGACCTGTTATCATCAAGTTGCACAATTTTAGTGACAAACAACGGATCCTCACTGCTGTCTGAGAGGACCACGGTTCCAGGTGTGCTACCTGGCCAGCTTCTGTTTCATCCTCAAAAGGGAGCAATGCTCCTTCAAAAGCCCATGGGAAGCAGAGGACTTTCTGAGCAAGAATGCAGGGTTCTCCCCAGATGGTGGAATAACAGCGCTGCGCCCATATACTGCTAGCTCAGCGCTACTATACTCATTTTCAATGTTAGTTGCTTTATAGCGGTTTGTGGGCTGCCGCGGTCTTCTCGGTCTTCTCTGACGAGGTCCGACACCACAAAACCAAGCTACTAACGAGACAGTGCCGTTTTAGGAACGAGCTCTTGGCTCGCTGCATGATGTTGTGTTTGTTTCTCTGTAGGAGGTCAATGCAGGGGTGGAGCCCACTATGAACTACAGGAGCCCATGAGGAGCGCCTGAGGAGCAATTTAAATGAAAGCAATTCCCCTTCCCCCCTGGCTGACGGTGAGGAGCACTGGTGGAGCAAGAATGGTTAATTCCGTGAGCGGAATGAGGATCACATACAGTGGTCTATACACGGTTTACACAGCAGACACAGAAACTGAACTTTTGCCGTATGGAAGATGAGGAATATCTAACTGCAGCCTGTGGGTGGTGTGATTTTCTCTCGCGGATGGGAGGATACCTCTCTGCCTCACCTCATCTAGGTATTCTAGTCTTCTTATAATTCAAAAAGTTTGGTCAAATTTTCTTCTCCATACCCTCTTAGGAGGTGACTTTAACTGTACACCTAACCCGAATATTGATAAGTCTCCCCCCAAAACTACTTTCTCCAGCAAAGAAACTAAAATTGACAAAAAACGTAAAGATCTAGATTTATATGATGTTTGGAGGGTGTTACACCCCCTAGATAAAGATTACACATTCTTCTCAAATCCCCACCAGGTCTTTTCCAGAATAGACTACTTCTTGTCTTCAAGGACAGTTCTGGGCAGGATACTGAACTGTACAATCGATACCAAGTTTCTTTCTGAACACTCCCCTATCAGTGTAACTATCTCTCCTCCTTATCCAGCCTGCAGGGACTAGAGGCTTGACCCTACTCTGCTAAGTAACCATTCTTTTATTGAGTATATTATATCTGAATGGCAGCAGTTTATTTCTTTAAATTAAACCTCAGATATTAGTCCTTCTACTCTGTGGGAAGTTGGCAAAGCATATATATGTGGGGCTATTATATCTTATACATCAGCACAGAAGAAAGATGCCCTTAAAAGATAGTTTGATTTAGAAAAGACAATAGGCAACCTGGAAGCACAGTTCAAGAAATCGTATAACAGTTATCTGGCGAATCAGCTGGACGCAGCTCGCTCTGTCTTTAATCTGCTCTTAAACAGAAAAGCAGAGACACAGATTTGTTTTGCCAAACATAGACTATCTGAATCAGGCAATAAGCCAGGTCGGCTGCTGGCTCGCCTTGCCCATGGTAAAACTGAGCACCAATGTAATCCCTTCTCTCATAGACAGAAATGGAGTTAGGTGCCTCAAATCATCTGAAATAAACGAAGTAGTGAAACTGTTTTACAAGGACCACTATTGCACATCGTCTTCTGAGATTAGGGCATTTACAGACATGTACTTGGACTCCTTTAATAGGGGGTTGTCTCCCCCTACATTAGGCATCGCTAACATCTCAGTTATTCTGAAGAGGGATAAGCCTTCTGTCATGTGTGGTTCTTATAGACCAATCAGTTTGATTTCTGTTGACAGCAAACTGTTGTCAAAACTTCTGGCCAGGCGCCTAGAGAAATTACTCCCCACACTTATAATTTCAGATCAGTCAGGCTTTGTTCATGGGTGCTATTCAACCAGTAATGTGTGACTGCTTTTGAATATTATACAGTTCACCTCACAATATTAGCAGAAGGCACTAGCCGTCCCACTGGATGCGGAAAAGGCCTTTGATAGGGTTGAGTGGGGCTATCTGTTTGATATTTTGGGGAGATTTGGTTTAGGGGGGGACTTCCTTAAATGGATCCAAACCATTTGCCACTCACCCACAGCCCTCAGTCCATTCCTCTTTGCCTTAAGTAACACAAAATTGCATTGTACGCGGATGATATCCTTGTGTTTTTGTGCTCCCCTCAACGATCAATTTCTGCAATTATGGATATTTTCAATAAGTTTAGTAACATATCTGGTTAAAAAATACATTTTAGCAAATCTGAAGCTATGCCACTGGGAGCCCTGGATACTACAGAGGTTCGGGAAAATGGATGGTTGAGATCTGGCATTATTTATTTGGGGATAAAGGTCTCCTCAGACTTGAGGGATCTGCAAAAATTAAATTTTGCCCCAATATGTAGTTAAGAGAGACCTGGAGCGACAGCAGAATGTACCCCTTTCCCTGCTTGGTCAAATCAGTCTTATTAAGATGAATGTGCTCCCTTGACTATTATACCCTTTGCAAATGCTCCCCTTATATCTATCAAAGAAAATCAACCTAGACTTAGAGAGGGCGTTCTCCAAATATGCTTGGCAAGGCAGGAAACCTAGGCAAAGGCTTAAGATACTACAATTACCTACAGACATGGGTGGACTTTCTATGCCTAATAAGCTGTTTTATAACTGGGCCTGTCATGCATGCCACTTCTGGCTTTGGTTTCATTCCTCTGTTAAAAGAGAGACATGTATTGATTCCTGGGCTTGCCACCCTTATTCCCCATGGAGCTTAATGACATGTGAAGCAAAGAAGATAAATCCAGAAGCAAAAAGCAACCTTATCATTTACAACAGTATCATAATAAGGCATGATTTATCCAAATACATGGGTAGGAAGAATGTGAAGTCTGTACTGTTTCCCATAACTCAAAATACTGATTTCCCTGCAGGTGTCAGCTCACCCACGATCATCTCTTGGAGGGACAAGGGAATTCATGTAATTGGCTATCTATTGAGAGAAAATATCTTACTGTCATTCCAGCAGTTACAGAGGACATTCAATATTACCAGGCACCATTTTTTGGGGGTATTTACAGACTAGGTACATTAGCCCTAATTTATCAAATGAACGTACAGCAGAAAACCGTGCGTACGACCATTTCCACGCAAGGTTCAGCATTTATCAGATTGGAAGAGAGCAGAAGCTACGATCAGATTTCACGTCAGGTCTGAGCTCATGTACGCAAATCTGAGTCGGTGGATTTGCGATGCAACACAGCAAAATCTTGCTGAGTCTGAAAATAATTATTAAACAAACCTCAGCTGTCATTAAGCATAAGAAGTCACATATTTAGAACAGATCAAAATGGATTCGAAAACAAACAATAATAAAAAAGCCCACGTTTTTACTGATACCACTTTTTTTTGTAAAATGAAATATGATAGGCTAAACAGCCTAACATGACAACTAATTAAAGTAATACCTAATAACCACGCTGGCAAACCCTGCTACAGAGCAGGGCATGTGAGCAGAGTGGAGCGCAGAGCGCACAAAGTCAGAATGCAGAGCGGCTTTTAATACAAAGGCCAGTGCAATGGTTCCGTTCCGATACCGCTCTCCACGAGTCTAGGGCATGCACAAGTCCACACAGACTCACGTGTGCCTTTGAGGGTTAGCCTACATCAGAGGTCACTCGTTTGGTCTGGTATAACTTTGAGTGATGGAGTGAAGCAGCGAACACCCACGTAAGCGGGGAGCGGAAATTCTCACATGCTCTGCTACAGAGCAGGAGCGCAGATTCAATAGTGCACACACACACACACACACACACACACACACACACACACACACACACACACACACACACACACACGGGTCACAGTGGAGCTGCTTCGGGTTGCTGCAGGGCAGATGGCTCCGTCTCGGACCAGCAGGGGGAACGCTGCTGTATACCCCAGAGAAAGTGTGCAATATTATTTTGGCCTGTTCAGTTTTGTACAACATTGCATTAGTGAATGGAGTGCCTTTGATGTGCCGGCACTGCCAGGATGCCGATCTCCATCTCAGAAAAGTTTCTCTTCTTGTCAGTGTTTCTTCTCTCCATGTTTGACCTCAGTGGGCGAGGCCTCTGAACCAGGCATATTTAGGGGCGTAACATGTTAATGACAATCGAATTCAGCCGCCATATTTATCAAGACCCGATCATTCGTATGTTGTATGGAATTGGTCAGATACGAATGTTTCATAAATCACACGTGTGTCCTGTTGTAAGACCAATTCTGCACTCAGATCTGCACCTGTTTTCATGCAAGATTGATAAATGAGGGCCTTTGTGTCTTCACAGACTGCCTCTGTCTCTGCTAACATCTCTTACAGTGATGTTGAAAAATTTCTTCTAGAACGCAAAAACAGAAAACATTTTATAACATCATTTTACTCACTCCTTAGTTCTTCAGTCTCATACGATTTACCTGACTTCTCTCATAGATGGGAAAAAGACTTAAACATTGGATATATTGAGAATGATTGGCAGGCTCTGTGTAACAAGTGCAACTTTGAAAAGGGTACATATTTCCTCAACTTGTGTTTACATACTGTGGATTGAAACAAACTAGAATTAACGCTTCCTTTTTTTCTGTATTTATAACTTTGTATAGTATGTGCTGTCTAATGGGTCAGGGTGTTGTTTTGTATTTTGTAAAAACAATAAAATGTGGTAAGAAAAAAAAATACAGATATTGGATCATTTATATATTGACGCCGTTGAATGATTTTAACTGTTTGTCTGCATTCTGCAGTTACAAACTAAATGGAAAAAAAGCAAATAACTGACAATGGCTAGGTGTGGCAGGATTTCAACTTCTTTCTTTTTTAAAACTTTACAAAAGTACTTCTGTCACTTTATGTCAAAGAAGAAGTTTGTAGTGCGACACCATGCCTTCAAGCCAGCAGTGTAGCTGGGAAGGTGTCTCTTCACCATTAACAGCAATTACCACAACAACCAATAACTCTTTCAACAGTGACAAAACTATAGAATCTGTCCATTTCCTGCTCCACACACAAAGAAGGAAGGAGCCCACTCACCATGTTATTGACATTTTTGAGGATGGTGGTGAGGCCACTGATGACAAGCGAAAACTTATACTTGGAGATGTTGATCAGACATTCCTTGTTGTGTTCTGTGCTGACTTTGGTGTGAGTGTTCTGGTGTCCAACTTTGATGGGAAGCTGAAAGAAAAAACAAGGTAGGATGAGGACGATGATGATTAATGTAATACCATGAGCTGAACAGTGTATTAGCTGCATCATCATCATTACAGACTTACACAGTGTTTGTGAACACTGTTTGATTTGTTGTTCATGCTGCAATCATTACATAGTGCAGAATCCAAATTAAATCAGACTGAACATATCCTCAAAATATTTGATAAGCGCAATGTGTTTTGAGTTGGCATCTTAGTGTTAAATGGAACATATGAAAAACTCACTTTTTCAGTGCTTGTGCACATATATATGAGTATCTGGATTTCCTACTAACTTACCAATCGTTAAACAAGACATCTGTCAGTTTTATCTGGGCTGCCTCAGCCAGAAAACATGGGTCTAAAGAATCCTTTGAATCAAGAAGATTTTGGCCCCTTTTTGACTTAAGTTCTGACTAATTACAAAAACCCTTAGAGGGAGGCACATGTATGAAACAGAAATAGTAATTACCTGAAATAAACTCAACAAACGTGTACTATAGGCCCAGCTGACCTTGATTTTACTGCTGAGTTTCAAGGGAAGATGAGCAATGCTTGCACAGAGGTATTACAGGGCATGGATGCTACTGGGTTGGAGCAATATCCAGTTTTTGATACAGTTAAATCTTCCCCAAATTGTCTGCTGTACACTTTATTACCACCAGTTGATTACAAGTCAAATGGTAAGGCTTTGAGGGAGACACAAATTGTTTTTCTGCATTGCTGTAGTGCAATTGAACAACATCATTTCCTAATTCCAATTCAAGGTGAAGCATTTATTACATTTAATTTATTTGTTGAAAAGTTAATCATTAATTTAACAATATATAACAAAAGTGCAATGCCAAAAATGGGCATAAAACTGTATTTTACAGACAGCAACATTTGGCTACTCTTCTAACTCATTCTGGGTTTTCACCAGAATACCAAGCCTACTTACTTTTTCAGGCTTAAGCAGGAGATGTAACAGACTTAAAACTTGGCCTGCAGGGCTGAACACCTGTTTCGGGCCACCCTTGACATTGGTGGAAAGTGGATGGAATCTGAATCTTCATTTCTATTAATCAGGAGTTGTGTCAATGAAATTTTTCCCCTCCAGATACTGATAGCGATACCTGATAGCCTAGCGTGTCGACTCAGCAAAGACATGAGGCACATGTCAGTAGTAAAACTGATAGCTGCGTGACCTTCAGCCTAAATTAAAGGTGTTCCCTCGCTGTCTCATAAAGTTTGGGGAGAGCTATTTTATCATGCTCTTTTGCATGATGCATCTTCAAATGCATTATAAGGTTGCTGGTGTTCATATTGGCAACACTCGTGCCACCCCTCGAAATTCAGCCCTGCATAGTGCACATATCCATTTTACTGAAGGGGTTATCTCAAGTGGAATATCGCCAAATAGCTGACATGTTGCTAGCTCCACCTGACTCTCGTGAAATTAACTTATTTGCCGTTACAGTTAAAAACAGTAGTTGCAAAGGGCAGCACAACGCAACTCCCTGTGTTCATTTCTAGAGCACTGAAAATAATTTATTTCCGGTTAGTGAGGTCAAGCAGAGCTAACAGGGAAGTAGCAGGGTCCCATAAGTATAATGTAGAGACTGCAGTCTGTGTTGATCTGTGTAAGGATGCCTTGCAACTTTGCTCATTTGCTTTAAATTGAGGGTCATAGCACTAATGTTACTGTTGGGAGATATGTCTGAGGGAGGCAGATATCAGCAGCAGGTGAAAAAAAGTGCACTCTATATTTTAAAAGTGGACAACTCATGACGCATGTATGGTTTTATGAACCTGATGGGAGGAATAAGTTGGATGAGACACATGCTGTGTGTAACTTCTGGCTGACAACAAGTATCAACCACGTTCGCCATTTTCTTATGAAGCCAACATCTGCAGATATAAGGAAGAAAAGAGAAATAAAACAGAAAAAGAAAACAACGAGCCCAGCTGTTGAGTCATTAACTGAGGAGGCATTGTCAACTTTGCTGTCATGCTCGTGATGATTGCGGCATTCAATGTCAATGTCAATCACAGCACACATGTAATAATCTGCCGACAGATTTATGTTTTGTTTTGAATTATTTATATACTCAAGTAGGTCAGATACTGTGTTACATATTTTATACATTTGTAATCTGATTTATAATGGGCAAATTTTTAGAACCTTTAAAAAAATTAATATAGTATAGTATAAAATTGATTCTGAGCACTGAGATGCATCAAGATGCATTGAGAATCATATTGATTTCAATTTGCTGACAGGTGAATCATAATCCAAGTGAATTGCAAATGAAGTGAAGATTCACAGCTCTATCAACCACAGGATACTACTGGTCTATCTGCACCAAAGGATAAGATAACTGATCAAAACAAAACTGATTAAATTCAGTCATTATCTGCTCACTCTCATGTTGATGGAAAGTTGGGTTAAGTTATGTAGTCGACAAAATATTTTCTGATCTTCACAGCAAAACAGTGTTGCAGAATTGTCTGAAAACAACTGAAATAGATGTGGACTTCAATAAAGTTGATAAAATGGTGCCATAGTACTCATCCGATATAATCCAAGACTCCAAAAGCCCAGGAACCCCAGTCTGATTTGAAAAGATGGACATGCTCGATGCACCAGGCATGTTTTCAAATGGGTCGCAAATCCATTCCTTTGCATTTCGTGGGTCATTAGTCATTGGAAATTAAAGCTCGAACTCTTTTGAAAGCACAGATAGGTGATCTTGCAGCAGGTGGGAGAAGGAGGGCCCAGGCTCAGTCTCTTCCCAAATCCCTGCTGGTATTTGAAATGTGTCAAATGTCCCTACGTTCATTCGCCATCCCACAGCTCCAGTTTAGCTTTGAATGCAGCCACTTTATCAGCCAACTTGAAGTCAGATTTCAACCTTCCCTGAAATTACAGACTGAGTTCATTGAGCAGGTTCCAATTCCATATCAGGTTGACTATTTCACACAAGTAAGCAAGTTTTGCGACCCAATCTTTGTACCTGACAAGTGCTGTCAGTGGGGAAATCTCTGCAGCAGCTCTCATAATTCAAACACTCCAGCGATCTCACTTTAGATAGCCATGTTACTTCTGTGTGTAAGGGAAGGTGTTTGTGCACTGCATCCATCTCCTCACAAAGCTGCTCAAAATGTATTAACAAACCAATCACATCATTCAATACAGTGTTAAGTTTAGGTGTTAATTTTCGGCTAGCCAGCATTTTACTGTGAATAACAGTGCAAAGACACAAATTCAGGTGCAACCTCTTCAACCACTGTAGTGAAACCAGTCATGGCAGCAACTCCATCCAAAAGGACCAATTCAGTTTTCCTGAGATGTAATCATTCACAGCTTTGAATAGTTCTGCAGCTGTCATGTTGGCAAGAATAATGCACATAACATATCCTCATGCACATCCTCCTGGAATACAGTATCTCACAAAAGTGAGTACACCCGTCACATTTCTTCAAATATTTTTTTTTAACATCTTTTCATGGGACCACACTGAAGAAATAGCACTTCGACACAAAGTAGTCAGTGTACAGCTTGTATAATAGTGTAAAGTTACTGTACCCTCAAAATAACTTGACACAGACATTAATGTCTGAACCACTGGCAACAAAAGTGAGTACAAAATGTCCAAATTGGGCCCAAAGTGTGAATAGTTTGTGTGGCCCCCATTATTTTCCAGCAGTGCCTTAACACTCTCGGGCATGGAGTTCACCAGAGCTTCACTGGTTGCCACTGGGATCCTCTTCCACTCCTCCATGATGACGTCACGGAGCTGGTGGATGTTAAAGACCTTGCACTCCTCCACCTTCCATTTGAGGAAGACTCACAGATGCTCAATAGGGTTTAGGTCTGGAGAAATGCTTGGCCAGTCCATCACCTTTACCCTCAGCTTCTTTAGCAAGGCAGTGGTTACCTTGGAGGTGCATTTGGGGTCATTATCATGTTGGAATACTTCCCTGCGGCCCGGTTTCTGAAGGGAAGGGATCATGCTCTGTTTCAGTGTGTCACAGTACATGTTGGCATGCATGGTTCTCTCAATGTACTGCAGTTCACCAGTGCTGCCAGCACTCATGCAGCCCCAGACCATGACACTCCCACCATCATGCTTGACTGTAGGCAAGACAAACTTTTCTTTGTACTCCTCACCCAGTTGCTGCCACACTTGCTTGACACCATCTGAACCAAATAAGTTTATCTTGGTCTCATCAGACCACAGGACATGGTTCCAGTAATCCGTGTCCTTAGTCTGCTTGTCTTCAACAAACTGTCTGCGAGCTTTCTTGTGCATCATCACACAACAGTGTGTCTCAAGTTCCAAAGTGTTCAATCACTTTTTCGTTTCTTAACATGTCTCTGTAGCGATAGGGGTAAGGTTACTTTAGAGACAGGACAGAAGATACCATCAAAGAAGTATAATGACAACAGGCTTGGTTAAGGTAAGATCACACAATGTGAATGGCATTCTCAATCCCATTAAGCGGGAAGGTATGTCATGGTGGGGGGGAAGATTTGAGGGGAGTGAATTCACCCTTTTTAATGTATATGCACCGCTTGGAGCAAACTGGTATTTTGTAAGACACACATTCAATTTAATGTTAACTAAAGCCCAGGGTCTAATGATCTGTGGAGGAGACAAATGTCAGACTGAGCAGCAAGTTGGACTCATCCTGGGGGTCCAGCCCTCCAGACAGCTCACTTAGCAGGAAAATCAACTTTTGCAAAAGTCGAGTAAAGTTGATGTTTGCAGGGAATTATATCCCTCATTAAGAGATTTCACCATCGCCCCACTCTGCCCATTCCCCAGTCGATTACTTCTGAATGTTGTTATATATATATACACTATATTACCAAAAGTATTCGCTCACCCATTCAAATGATCAGAATCAGGTGTTCTAATCACTTGGCCTGGCCCCAGGTGTATAAATTCAAGCACTCAGGCATGCAGACTGTGAAACAAGACATTTGTGAAAGAATGGGCCGCTCTCAGGAGCTCAGTGAATTCCAGCGTGGAACTGTCATAGGATGCCACTTGTGCAACAAATCCAGTCGTGAAATTTCCTCGCTCCTAAATATTCCACAGTCAACTGTCAGCTCTATTATAACAAAATGGAAGCGTTTGGGAACAACAGCAACTCAGCCACGAAGTGGTAGGCCACGTAAAGTGACGGAGAGGGGTCAGCGGATGCTGAAGCGCATAGTGCAAAGAGGTCGCCGACTTTCTGCACAGTCAATTGCTAGAGAGCTACAAACTTCATGTGACCTTCAGATTAGCCCAAGTACAGTACGCAGAGAGCTTCATGGAATGGGTTTCCATGGCCGAGCAGCTGCAGCCAAGCCACACATCACCAAGTGCAATGCAAGGCGTCGGATGCAATGGTGTAAAGCACGCCGTCACTGGCCTCTAGAGCAGTGGAGACGCGTTCTCTGGAGTGATGAATCACGCTTTTCCATCTGGCAATCTGATGGACGAGTCTGGGTTTGGAGGTTGCCAGGAGAACGGTACATTTCAGATTGCATTGTGCCAACTGTGAAATTTGGTGGAGGAGGAATTATGGTATGGGGTTGTTTTTCAGGAGCTGAGCTTGGCCCCTTAGTTCCAGTGAAAGGAACATTGAATGCTTCAGGATACCAAAACATTTTGGACAATTCCATGCTCCCAACCTTGTGGGAACAGTTTGGAGCGGGCCCCTTCCTCTTCCAACATGACTGTGCACCAGTGCACAAAGCAAGGTCCATAAAGACGTGGATGACAGAGTCTGGTGTGGATGAACTTGACTGGCCTGCACAGAGTCCTGACCTGAACCCGATAGAACACCTTTGGGATGAATTAGAGCGGAGACTGAGAGCCAGGCCTTCTCGACCAACATCAGTGTGTGACCTCACCAATGTTGTTGTTATATATATATATATATATATATATATATATATATATATATATATATAGGGTCTAACTGCCCAGTACAGATGGAAATAAATCTGAATTTTAAAAGGAGGATTTCGTCATGGTGACGTATCGTTTTTATACTGAATGGGAAGATGAAAGAAGAGATGAAGGAGGAAATAGGAAAATATTTGTAAGAAAACAACAATGATGAGGTTCCCCACCTCTGGGATGCTTGCAAAGCAGAGCTACAGGGGAAAATTATTGCTGAAACAGCTCCATTGAAAAAAAATAAATAACAGGATTAGTCAATTTAGAAGTACAATTAAAAAGGCTACAAAGGAAACATAAGACAACTTTGGAACCAAATCTCGACCAAGAAATGCAACAGGTAAAAAGTCAAATAAACAACATCCAAACACAAAACATAATTAAAAATGTGCGGTTCTTGAAACGGAAACATTATGAGGTGGGTAGTAAATGTACACTCAGCCGATGAGGAATGAGGAACAAGCAACATCGCTGCTTGGGGGGCTGGACCTCCCAACATTGTCTGACGCCCAAAACAAGGCGTAAGGCCGAAATTACTAGCAAAGAACTGAACAAGGCTATTTCTGGGCTCAAGACCAATAAAAGCCCTGGGCCAGGCGGGTACACAGCTGAGTGCTATAAGGGTACTCAGAGAGGGGAGACATCCCCCTCCCCTCGAGAAGCATTATAACAGTTGTACCTCAGCAGGGGGGATATGGGCTGGACTGTTCATATTACAGACCTGTGTGTCTCTTAAACCAGGTTTACAAGATTTCTGCCTCAATTCTAGCTAAAAGACTAGAGAAAATTCTGCCTGGGATCATTCACCTTTATCAAACTGGTTTCATAACACATGGCCAAACCCAAGACAACATCAGAAGTACTCCATATGTAATTCACCAGATAAACCAGGAGCAAACTGAAGCAGCCATAATGGGTTTAGATGCAAAAAAGCTTTGACTTGGTAAATTAATTTGTTTCATTTCTACATAAAACCCTGCAAAAGTTTCAATTTCATGACTGTTTCATACAGAAAATTTAGGCTCTTTATGACAAACTGATAGCGAGAATAAAACTAAATGGCTCTCATTCACGGTCCTTTGAATTGGAGTGTGGCTGCCACCGGGGGGGGCCCCATCAGTCCCTTATTGTTTGCGCCTTTTATAGAGCCTCTGGCTCAACTGATCATAGTCGGGGAGCCAAAGTCTAAAAAATAGGTTGAACCTGACATGGTCTGGCATACTTTTTATTTGTGTTTTTTTCTGTTAACTTTGACCCTAAGAACCAATAAATTGGAGGGTCTGCTTTGCCGGAAATATCGCGAAAATTTTTTTTTGGCTATTTTAGTGTATGCACCCTATATTTTTTATCAGAAAAATGTGAAAAATGATTTTTTTTTCCTCAACTCCTCAGTGGGTTGGTTAGGCTGTCAATAAATGGATTCCAGATACACAGAACACATGTGCTGACAACATCCACTGAAAAAATAACTCTTAAAACACATTTCTACATGATTTTGCATCAATTTAATGCAAAAAAATTAGGCGTTTTCTTACTCTTCTCCAATATTTTTATCTTTACTTCACTGGCAATCAATTATTCCTCCAAGTTATGACATCAGTCAATACGCCATTATTTTCACCAAACAGTATACTCATTCCACAGAAAAAAATATAAAAATCCAACCAAAATCAATGGATCTGTGGAGATTTCACTACTAGTTGGCGATCAACAGGCTCAGAACCTCAATAGAACTTCACACATTAGTCTATTTGCCAGCCCATAGAGCCCCATTGTGAACCTAGAAATGTTAAGTACACCAAAGTTTTATGGTAGGAATGTACAGTATGGGTCCTCACCATTAAGAAACTGCTGGATGCTAGCTTGCGTATGTTTGGCTATTTGCATAATTAGTAATAAACGCATATATGGGCAATATTTCAGCAACTGCTTGGCCGATTTGGACAATATTGGCATGGTTTTGGGGGTTATTGAGAATGCGGAATTCATTTCTGAAATTTTCAAAATTCGAAATGGCAGTTGAAACCAAAAGAGGCCATATTTCAACTCCCAGTGGGCCGATTTTTATGAAATTTGAGTCAATTTAGAAGTTTTAGCTGAATCTATATAAACAAACTGTAGGATATTTATTAACACAATTATCCAAATGATGCAGAATATGTACATTTTAATTAACATAACATTACACTCTGAGGTGACATTGAGATAACAAAAGCAAGTACCATATCAAACTAGAATACTATGACTATGGTTAAATAATGTAGAAAAAGGAGTATAATGCAAGTTACAGGTAGTATATAACAGTCCTGCAGTACAGGTACAGGTTTTAAAACACAAGTATAGCCAAAAATATCAAAGCAGAAAACTCTGTGCACTAGTTACACAACGTGTTACAACTAGAAAACTTTCATCAAGCAAGAGCGCCTTGCACTTCTGCTACTCTGCACTATATAACCATATATACATCATCAACATCATTTGGGAGGTTGTTGCACTTTCATTATATCTCGTTCGTATCTGGCGAGGTTCAGAGATGCAAACTTCCTGTGGTTGTACAGAGCCAGGAAAAAAACCCTAACTGCCTCTCTGATTTGCAAGTCAGTAACTCCCTCCTCTCTGATGAAGTGAAGCAAGCCACCAGGTAATACTGTCATGGCCATGAGCGCAGACACCTTCCCTTTACCAACGGGATAGGAGGTGGTGTCAAACCCAGAGAGAAAGTGCATAGCCAGGATGGACCAACAGTGCTCATCAAGATTCTCTACTGTAGAACTGATGTTGAGAATAGTGCCATCCCATCTCTCCATCTGCAGGAGACATGTGATACCCACCCTCCAGCTCCAATAGACCATGATCACAAACAACAGTGTCATCACTGAGAATATGGACAGTTTAAGCACCACACCTGGCTGCATCGAACATGTGTTAGGTGAGGGAGATATCAGCTTCATCATGAGTGACAATCCTGTTTGCTCTGCTGACCATCTCTATGTGATCTCCTATGTTGTATGTGCACAGGAGCTTGCCTAGCCTCCGCTTGTTTGTCTTGTCCTTCATCACTTTATCGCAGTTAGGTCAGTGAGAGTTGGTACTCTGTTGAGGTCTCTCCAGCTCTTCTCTGCCTCTCGTGGTCTTTGGCAGACTCGTACCGGTCAAAGATAACAAATGTTTGGGTGATGTAGCTATCAAGCCTGCGCCCCAAGCTGGCTGCGAGGTCTGCCACAGCGCCTGACGATGGCCACACCACGTGGGAGATGAGCTGCGATGTATCAACGAGTACAACGTCTGGTGGGTGGAGATTGGGAACGATTCCAAGACACTGAGCAATCACAGACTTGTTACTGTTTCTGAGGCATCCATACTCATTGATGATGGATGCAGGGACCGGGCCAAGCTTGTAGTAAAAGAAAGTAGAGAGCTCCGTTCTTGTCTTGCTCCCCACCACCAGCAGCCAAGCAAACAATGCCACAAGGTCACGTATGATCTTCTCATTGTCCTTCACTCCTTTTGTCTTGAATTTCATTGTCACCACCTTATTTGAGATGGGTGCATGAAATCCCCCAGGAAGCGATGAAGAGAAAAGTGTGCTCATGTCCTGTCCGATCGTAGCAGTCTCTGTGGTGAGTGGGTGAGAGTTTTCCCATAGCACTCTCATACCCTCTTCTTTGTGTCTGTTGGGCTTCATTGTCTTTTCCAACTCTTCAGCATCATCGTGCATCTCATCAAGTGACTTGGAGAGATGGGAGCAGATGCTGAAACATTGCATCCACACTGCAACCTGCTCAGGGTTGGTGGAGATGCCTTTCATGCCTCCTACTCCCTTCCCTTGCTTGATGCATGTCTGCTCCGCAAACATATCTCCACTCACTGCAGCTGCACCATCTGAATGGTGGCACACATGGCTTCTAGCGAGGAGGTCACCCTTGGCAGTAGCAGGAGGGTGCTGCATGTCACGCAGATGCCATGTGATCCATGTTGAGTAGTTCTGATGACCATAGGGCAGCATCTCTTAAAGGCATTGTTGTTGCAGCAGCCAGTCATCCTCTCTTTCTGCCTGCCAGAACTTGCGCTCTATTAGGATTGGGGTGATGAAGCAAAGTAGGCTAACTTTTTTCGGTAGTACTGGTAACATTAACTGTTGATGTATTAATTACTGTGGATTAAGTCTCTGGATTTTACGCAAACAAACTCTTACCATATTTTAACAATTTAAACCACCCCAAGAGATGGTTGAAAAGTAGGCTATAGAGATATTAGTCTATATATATAACATTTTAAAAATGAGATATGCACTATAAAAAAGCAATTGAATCCTGCAAATTGAAGCAAATTGAATCCTGCAAATCGGGGCACCACTCATGAAGATTATACTAAATCAGTCTGATAAAAATGTACTGAACATTTTACAACTCTGATTAATAATTAACTTAATAACTACAAGCGAACTTAACATTCACTCCTGTACAATATTAAATAGACAGCAAGAAGGTTGAAAAGTCTTTCATTTAACACAAAGAAGGAAAACACACAATCTAACTAACATGTACCATATACGTGTGTGGGGTTGTGTGTGTGTGTCTGTGTGTACGTCTGGCAGAACAAAGAAACAATGGCGCTGACTCAGTGCATTTACACAACAATCAAGAAAACTGAATTACTGGGTTAGTCCGACTATGATCAGATTTCTAAGATGCATGTATAAGCACCACCTAGCGTACTGGGGTATGACATGCTTCGGCCAATAATTTGATTTTCTCACCAGGATGTGCACTTGGACAATTACAGTTGTCTAATTGAGTAGCATAGACGAACTATGGCTGTAATCCGACTAAGCTGTGCATAAAAATATACTGACTGATATCACATATGGGTGTGATATGCTCTAGCCTCAAGGAATGTGTGTGTGTCTGTGCGTCTGTGTGTTGTGTGTGTGTGTGTGTGTGTGTGTGTGTGTGTGTGTGTGTGTGTGTGTGTGTGTGTGTGTGACATGATGCCAGGTTATAGAGGCTGGTTAGTTGCATGCGGAGACCCTGAGTCTGTGTGAAGCATAATTTGACTAACGTCGAATTAGCCGTCTAGGAAAGCAAACTATCAAGAACTTGACTTGAGGTCACAATAACACCAAAAACAGTGAACAAACACATAATTTGAACACGTGCATCACATCAACCAGGGTTTAAAGTCCTGTGCTTAGCTGTGCTATGCTATGCTATCTAAGCCCAGTTCAGCGTTACCAGTCTTTGAAGAAAAGGTGCTGGTGGTTGCAGGAGAAGGTTGGGGTTTTAATGTTGAACAATGCTGTTCTTGCTGTGCAAGGTTTGATGAAAGTCATCAGAGGAGGAAATTGGTTTCCTTTGCAAGGATAGCAGCTCGGTGCTAATCTGCTTGGTGTTCCTCAGATCCATAGATTGGCAGGACCTCGTGTTGCTGCAGTGAGGAGAAGTTCTTTGGGCCTGCTGCCAAGGCAGCTTGCAGTTCTCCACAGCTTGTTAGGCAGCGCCATGGGGGGAGGTGGAGAGGAGCCCTTGAAGATCCGAAGTTGAAGAACAGAGGACGTTGAGTGAGAGAGAGCGAACAAGGAAGGCACTGGGGTTTTGACTACTTGATCAGCAGGGGGGCCTTTCACCATGATCAATAGTAGCTCAAACCTGAATTTTGCACCTAGGTGTGAAGAATGGGGAATTCTGGGACACTGAGTTCGGTTCGAAGTCCACTTTGAAAGCCACAATGAATGACTTCATCTGTTGGTCCTAACATATCAAAATATAAAAGGCTCTGGTTTGTCTGTCTTTCCATCCAGCCAGTATTCTGCCCATATTCTGTTTAGTGGTAAACAAAACTCACCACCCGACAAGCTTCCATGTTGTGGGGAAGCCCTGTGAGTCGATTACCGAGTGCAGTAGAGCCCCGCAGTAATGATCATCATTGAGCTGCGGAATTCCACTGCACTCGGGATTCGACTCACAGGGCTTCCCCACAACGAGCCTACAGCTGGAGAGGTGAGTTTTGTTTATCTTTTGCGACAAATCCGGCAACGGTATCAAATGTTTGATGAAGTTTGGCGCTGTTCTGAGCATTATTTGTGGCTTTTTGATGGCAGTTTATACTTGGACCCATTTACTGCAATGTATTGTTCTTGTGCTGTCGTTTCTGATGCTAAAACTACGTAAGCTAGCAGTCCGCAAACTTTATCTCTTGAGAGGGGATCCGAATTGGTGTCACGGTGTGTTAGACCATGGATTTAACCGGAATATCCCTTTAATGCAGGGTAATTGGTCTCCATGTGCTGAAGCAGTTCAAAATGCTTTATTGCCTCATTTGACAGCCTATTGCCATATATTATGCAGAGGGGGCTTGGTACAACAGAATCACCTGTCAAGGTATTCCCTTATTTTAAGTATGACTCCTGATATCTTTTGATTAGATGTAGTCTTCTTTTTCTTGGCAGTGGTATGCTCTTGTTCTGTCTCATCATTTGGCCTTTTCCCCTTTGCAAAGTAGCTCTCCAAAGACATCAGTTTTCCACTCATTTTAGATAGCTTGTGGGCATTTTTTGGTAAAAGGTGACTGGTACGTAACAGGTATGCGCCAAGCGCCTGAAGAGGAACAGACAGATTTTATTAAAAGAGAATTGGTTTATCTCAAAATAGAACATCTTTCAGAGTGTGACAGTCAATAAAACAGAAATAAGATAAATTATTTATTCTTTCTGTGCTACCTGGTCCCAAATGACACATGGACCGATACCGGTCAGCAGCCCAGTGGTAGGGGACCACTCTGTTAACTGATGTGAAGCTAAATGAAGCGTCTGTAGCGGAAAATAACATAGGCTGATAGTGAGATATATGCAGCCCTCTTCACTCCTTATCGTCTCTCAGGAGTGGCAGCCACATATCAATAGCAACATGCATTGTAGGGGAATCACTTAGTCGGATTACAGCCATAGTTCGACTATGCAGCTCAATCAGACAACTGCAATTATCCGAGTATACATGCCGGTGAGAAAATCGAATTACTGGCCGAAGCATGTCATACCCCAGTACGCTAGGTGGCACTGTACCCATTTCAACTAGCGGTAATAGAGAGCCACCTCCAGCTGACCTCTTTACATCTCCAGCTACCTCGGCATTCGAGAAAGATGGCATATGAACGTGGAGAACGTGGAGAAGCTACATCTTTGTACACTTCGTATAAGGTGTACATGATAATTACACAAACTAGATGCATAATTGCGCTCTTGCTTGCGGTTATTTTGGAGGAAAGCCGCCGCCACCGCTGCCACCACCGCCACCACCGCCGCCCTTCTACTTCCAGTTTACGGCTCTGGTAAAAAAAAATCTCAAGCCTGCACAGAACACAAAAATCCAATCTGATCCGATGGAACGTATACATGCAGAGTAATGCGACTATCAATCGAATAATCTAGGTGCATTAATCTGACAATGAGAAATCCGATCCGGTCTGATTTAAGTCAGACTAAGGTGTATACATGCATCTTAAAAATCCGATCATAGTTGGACTAACGCAGTAATTCGGCTTTCTTGTGTGTCATGTAAACGAACTGACTGCTATGGGTTTAAATACCAAAGTTATCCTTTCAGCCAACCTAGCTTTCCTTAAATACATTTGTTTGCCTCATGAATACTAATAAATTGCTCAACCTGATCTTGTGAATGTGTCCTGCACTTGGTACATTTATACATGCACAAGACTCTACGGCACTGACCTGAGCAGACGGTGCACCAGCTACTGAGAAAACTGAGTTTCTTTTTTGTCATTATAGACAGGGATAACCCTGCACTAACGTTATGGTCTGATAATTAAACCCTAATTTAGCCTCAAGGCCGATTTTAATGCCATATTTTGGTAGCCACTGGTCACTTAACTTTCCACACCTGCCCAATTTAGTTCACCTTTGAAAAGGAGTTCAAATAACAGCTTTTGGGGAAACAGCTTGACAGAGTGAGCAGGAAGAATGAGGGGGATAAAATCATAGTCACGGGTGTTGGCGTCCACTATGGATCCAAGCTCATGTCTTGAAATGGCAGTACACATTTTGTCAGTTAGCCCTGCTTACAAGTATTTTTTTTTGTAGTTCAGTGACAGCATGGGGAACAAATTCAGTGCTATGATTGGTCAAACTCATCTTCTACTTCTTGTAGTTTTCAGCAGGCTACAAACACTGCCCTATTGCTGCTGCCTCTCGCTATTGGACATGACTATTGCTGCACAACTGCTAAAATTAACAAGGTATCAACACATTTTTACATGTAGTAGCAACACACCAGTTAGGGCTGGTCAATACATCAGCAAAATCGATTAATTCAAGTTTGCGGTTTTGGAGGATTTAAAAAAAATAAATTAAAAAAATTAAATCGTTTTTCTCTTTTGTTTAAAATAAATGTATTTTAAAAAAATGCAAGGTTTTTAATAATGTCTTTGTAATTTGAAGTTTGTTCTTGAATCTTGAATCAGCCCTTCAGACTGAGACTTTAAGGAACTTTCCCCCAGAAAACAGCCTCCCTCCCCTTGAGTGAGAGAGCAAGACAGGTCTGCTTTAAGTGATGCTGATTATGTAATTACATAACTTTTAATGAAGAATGAATAAACACTTTCCAGGATGTTTGGTGGGTCAGGTTCTCCAATCACATTTTAACAGCATCCATATGATTATGTCAATGTCATCATGACATGTACTGTCACACCAATTTTGGATCCACAGCGTTGGCCTGCTGTATGAACTGACACACTGGTATGGCTTTATCTGGAGTTGACTGGGACTGTATACTGTGATCATACAAATGCAGAGAACTGGCGAGCCTAGCCTCAGTGTGAAAACGGCTAATGTGTCACACCTCACTGGGTTCCCTAGTAGTCACGCTGTACAAGCTGAGGTCGGGAGGAATTGCCACTGGCTACTGTATTGTTTTGCAATGGTACATAGACCAATGGCTACTTTTTACACATGCATAGGTCGTGGCTGGCTACTTTTATTACACTAAAGAAGATAAGCAGAAGGACCTCAAGTAGAACTAAAAACAAATTCTATACAAATAATAAATACTGTACTTATCAGATATATTATCAAAGGTAATTGTTCAACTAATTATTTCAAATTCATTTTTAGTATTATGAAACGTATCAGAGTGAACTATATATCGTGATGATATGGTAGCATGAGTTTCCTATTATATGCATTGCCATTGCCACTATGAGCATGTGGTTGTTATATGTTCTGTGCACAGTAAGCATGTCATTATTTTGGATTTTAAATCGAAATCGACTGAAATTAAGTCACAATCTCGAACTTTGTATTTAAAAAATGGAATCGTTGATGTTGCCACACCCCGATCACGTCCGGTTGGCTTGCCAAGTAGGGCTGCAACAAACAATTATTTTGGTTGTCGACTAATCTATTGATTATTTTTTCAATTAGTCGATTAGTCACGATTATTTTGGCAGCATCTGTTTTGACTGGTTTTACCTCATATTCTCAGAGCAAATTAAAAACCCATGAAACATGCATTTGAAAACATAACATTTTGAAACACAACTGGATTTTTAATATATCAATTAAACTAATTAATACTAATTATTACAGTTTTTAATTGATTACACATCTTACAAATGAAGTATTGTTATGTTATAAATCATTGCATTAAGTGGAGGTTTACTATTCAGTGTTTTATCCAACTTATATCATTACTGTTTGGTATTGATTTAATATCCTACACAAGAATTATTACTGATATTGTTGGTGTCAGACAAAAACTTCTTATTTTTAGATTTAGATCTAAAGATTTAGATTTTACTGTCCACCCTTCATGTCTGTACACATTATCAACCAATGAACGTGCTTAAAGAGATCGTCTTCAGTCGGCCTCTTGTCTAACGACACATGGGGGAGCATGGGTTCACAACAACCACACTTATTGTTGTCATTCGAGATCTGTTGCATTTTTAATAACTATGAATTTTAATAAATCACTTTTTGGTTGCATGTGTCTAAAAAAGTGCAAATCCATTTCAGTTTGATTTGCTTGTACGTTTGTAGGCTGCTACAGAGTAGAGTTTAGATTCTATGACCCAGACCGTTTTTTTTTTAATACATTTTTGTAATAACTCAAAATAATGACTGTATTTCCAGCTAAAAAACGCGCATCTCTCTCCTCCCTCCATGTTGTTTGTGCCGCTGCGTGGTTTTACATGTGAGTGCTGAAAACGTGACCTGTCACACACGTGACATCACTCCCCAAGACGCAAGGAGAAAGCAAAAATAATATTTTTATTAAGGAAGATGAAAAAAATAATAGTAGCGCACAGTGTCTTGAATAAGTAACTTTGATCTGATTACTGGTTTGTTCATATTAAAGTGGTAGATAACTCGTCACTGAGAAGTGGTCAGTTCATAATTACAGCTTATGTGTCTGGCCAGGCCAGATCATCACTACCTGAGGGACAGATTGTAATCACACACCTCCACCAGTAGGATACTGTATCCCCATCACTCAGTTAGCCAATTCAACACAGAGTCAAAACATTCACATTCCTGAGTGATATACAATTATTTCAGTGCAATGACGTCTCAAAAATCATCATTTAATAGAAACAACACAGGCAGAGTGCAACAATAACAACAAAAAACAATATTTTGATGTTTGATGTGCACTTCTACTCTCTGCCCTCCCATTCCATGACATGTTTCATATTTATGCTGTGAAGAAGCAATGGAAGATTTTGAGCACAGAAAAATATATTTTGTTAGCACATACATTTTATTTTGAAGATGATTTTCCCCCGGGCAAAACATAATTTCATTTGCAGAAACAGAAATATATTCTATGCTCAATTAATGTATTTGCATGTTTGCTTTTATACATTTTAAAGGTGCAATAATAACCTCTGCACTCTCACAGACTCTTGCCGGCTGCGCTGCAGACTGCTCACTCTTGCTCTCAGTCTCTCCTTCTGTGCACTCAACATCACCTGCACATGGGCTCAAATTAGCACTGCATTAACAAACAGCTAATCTGAATTAGCGTCTGATCTTTAAGTCTCTCACTGGGTTGTCTTTGTTGCACATTTATATCACTGTGCCAAATTGAGTGAGTATTCTCCATCACTGCTGCTGTCTGTTCTCTGCTGCAGCAGCGCAGTTACGTGCGTCTCCAAGTGACACCTCCATCCCGGACGGGTTCAAGTCCAGCGGGCTCCACAGGTGTTTGATATGGTAAATAGCTGCCCGCAGTGTCTCCAACTTGCTGAGTCGTTTGTCTTCCAGCTCAGAAAGCAGATGCTTTCTGAGCCGCGTATGGCCTTCATTTACGCAGCGCACTCGGTGCCGCTCCTTTTGCAGATGAACGCAGGCTTGAAGCAGTAATCACACACGCCAAGGAGTCCGTGAAAGGTGAAATTCTAGCCGTGCACAGGGTCGAGGTATGTGGCATCCAGGTAGAAGGAGTGTCCGAGTTGGAGCGCAACCTTGTTGTGTGCTCCGGTGTTATCCATGGAGAGGCCGTGGAGAGCAAGCATGGACATATGAAAGTGGCTCCACTAAGGCCTCTCTATGAATTAAACAGGATATAACATGTTTGTTCTTTGTGTTTTTGAGGCTGGAGGTATGGGGGGTGTGATCAGAGGCAGAGAAGTAGCCCTGTCTATCTCATCAAGATACAAATTGTTTACATAATGTTCCTTCCGACGACACTGTGAATTATTGATATTTGGAAACTGACTCAGAGATGGGTAACTGGCAACCAACAGGCTGCATGCAGCCCTTTTCCTCACTCAAAGCGGCCTACGGGGCGACAGTTGGCCATCCCTGCCTTACACACACGAACCTCAAGCACCGCCTTATTCCTAAAAGAGGCTACGTCACTCTTACAACAATGGCAACTGCAGATGCCGGACACCCATCAACAGAACTTGAACCCCCTTCTCTTTCACTGAAGTTGCGTGACCTTAGAATCAAAAGTGTAATCGAATCGCAGGTTTGGCGACACCCCTAGTCCACAGGCATATCCAGTGTGTGTTAGGGCTGTCAAAATTGCTCCAAAATGATGTTTGAATATTCACTCTAAAAAACTACGAGTTCGAGCCATTGGAATATCTATATTTGCAAATTATATCGATATCACGAGGACAAACTAATACAACAAGGCATGACTACTTGTACAGGTATTTTCACGATACGATACCTCGGTTCAGATTGTTAACAAAACTCTCTGAAGCCTGTGCCATTAACGATACTGATTGGCCTCATGTCCTATATGAACGAATCAAGTTTCTTGTGTACGCCTCTTGTTGTACTGCAGACAAAGAGCTTGTGGCAGGCGGTGAAAAATATAAGTGGAGACGTGGCTGTTCTGTGGCAGTTCCAGACATCATGGCATGCTCATTTGGGTGCATATTTTCGAGATGTGCCCTCATGTCGCTAGTGGTGGAATGCTAAGCTAACTGTAGCTTACACAGCTCGCATACAACTTTATCTGCAGGCTCCGTATTTTTGCCGTCTCCTAACCAAAGTCCAAAATATTTCCAAACGGGGATTTTTAGGTTGCTTGGAGTCCAAACCACTCTCTCTGCTGCCGAGTTGGGCTCTTAACTTTCTGCCATTACGTTTTTCTCTCTGCCATCTGCATCTGCCATGGTTTTTGTCATGTCTCACTTTCAGCAGTGAGTGACGCTGTGCAGGTGAGCAACTCTGTGCAACTCCTGTGACCTGTCCCTGACCCGTCATGCCGTGCGCCCACTTGCAAAGCAGCCGCTGTGTTTTTTTCCACAGTCGAATATTAATTTTCACAATCGAATCTCCTGTTTCTTTTTAATATTCAAATATATATTCAAATTTAGGGAATTCGTTGACAGCCCTAGTGTGTGTGTGTATTCTGACTTATGCCACTTTTGGGGGCAAACACCCGAGCCAAGATCATATTTGCATTAAAAATAGGTATACCCAACCTTCAACACTTCAAAAGCAGCCAAAGTCTGCAGACTTGGCAAACCTGTCTGCTGAGTCTGTAAATGGGGCAGGTCAGGGGTATTCAAAACAAAACCAGAGAAGCTTGATACCAACTTACAGAAAGGGAATGTGAGGTAACTTTCTTCTAAGGATATCCTTCCAGAGCAAATAGCTGTTTCATTATATCCAGTGAAACTGAATGTTGTATATTGGACCCTTAAAAGTGATAGATGTCTTGCTAATTATTAGTTACGCTTAGGTACTGGATAGATTTATGGAGATTACTCACGATAGCAATATATCTGGACAAGACTGGGCCAAGAACACAGAGGCTGTGTACAAGAAGGGCCAGAGCCGACTCTATTTCCTGAGGAGACTCAGGTCCTTCAATGTCTGCAACATCATGCTGAGGATGTTCTACCAGTCGGTGGTAGCCAGTGCCATCTTTTTTGGGGTTGTGTGCTGGGGCAGCAGGCTGAGGGCAGCAGACGCCAACAAGATCAGTAGGATCATCAGGAAGGCTGGCTCCGTCCTGGGGGTCCAACTGGACTCTTTGGTGGTGGTGTCTGAGAGGAGGATGCTGTGCAAACTGCATAGTATCCTGGACAACAACATTCACCCTCTCCACCAGGTGCTAAACTCACACAGCAGCACCTTCAGCAGCAGACTCATCCCACCCCGATGTAACACGGAGCGCCTGAGGAAGTCTTTTCTCCCTCAGGCCATCAGACTGTTTAATGCATCCACCTCTGGTCGCGGGAGGGACAGTGGAGACACTGTCACCTGAGCCAAATCAAATCAATATCATTCCCTATCACTTCCATCACTTATTGAGTGTGCACTGGACCCTGTAAATCTCCTGCACTGGACTTAGTAAATTGCTGCTATTTCATGCTGCTGCTAAATTTATCATTTTTATCACCTTATACCACTTGTCACTTTATTCAATCTTATTGTGTACTTTTTATTTCAGTTTTATGCTGCTCACTGTTGGTTTACATTCTGTGTACTTAGTAACTTGTTTATTTATTACTTTACTATTATTTATTACTTTTGTATTCCTTTCTCACTTTGTTTTACTACTGTTGCACGACAATTTCCTTCCCCTTGAATCTTGAATCTTGAATATCTAATCTCTAATAATCTCTAGGAAAATACACATTTGAAAAGTAATTTCATTTTAAGGTCCAAGCACCAAACAGTACAAAGGCCCCATTGGAATTTCTTACAATTATCATTATTTTCATTTGCTGTCTTCTTTTCGGTACTCGTGTATCACACCCAAACCAACGAAAAATCTACTGTTGCCATGACCAAATTTTCCACATCACAAATCTTATCCAACGTTGGCATTATCATTATTACTGGATATCCTAATTTGGCTAATTTTGGTAATTATTGACTCCTGTTTTGTCAATGTTAATTCTTAAATCATACCTGTTGTTGTTTAAATATATCAACAGATATTAGACTGTGTAGGTTACACATGCACAAGCAGCCCCAATTCCCCTTTACATCATGGCGATTATTATGTATATTTTTACGATCAGGTAGGTCAACTTATTAACTATACATTAATTAAGATCAGTATAAATGATGGAATAGTGGTGTTAGAATGTGCCAGAAGCCACCAAATCTGGGCACTTACAGCTAACAGTTTTCCTCAGGTTGCATGCCCCTGGACCCTCTGAGCTGGCTAGTTTTTTACTACTGGCTAGCTACTCCATGTCCTTGCTTGTGTAACTGAAATAGATTAACAAATTGAAATGTATTTAAAACAACTTCAGATCAGCAAAGTGCATAGTAGATTAGGCCACATTTGAAAAAAGTGCAGTGCCAACTTTTACATTTCCTATATTTGACCTGTAAAGCTAAAAATTAAATGTGTTAAACAATGCATTTTTTATGTCTTTATTCTTCGCTTTGTTGATCAGTTTTCACAATTGGTAAAGTAATATGTAAAAGTACTGGGAATAAACAATGCATCTTCTTCTCAGGTATCGTAGGAATGCTCTCCTAAATACCTCTGCTCAAACAGGCTTGGCTTAAACCTTTTTAAGGAAATAAGAGCATTTTTGTGCTTAGCAGTAGCCATAACTAATGAACGGGGCTGGATTTGGAGCTAAAGAGAAACATTTTAGCCCCTTTCACACAGAGACGACGCATTATCTCCGCAGTGGCGGTTCGCCAATTCTCCGCTGTTGGCGATTCACGCAAACCTGGACACCTTAAAGTCTGTGTAAAGCAAATTCAGCCACTATCTTCTAAACACATTAAATAGGTCATAAATGTATTTCCTTAAAACATGTAAAAAGCCGTTCAACCATTTAGAATTTAATTTTGGAGCTAGGCTCACAAACTGTGTTTCAGAAATTATGGCCACGTTACGTAACGCAGCCATGATTTGCATAAACCCAGCTCTGCTGCGGAAGCCATATAAATACATTCAGCGCATTAGCTTTGGAGGTTTTTCCGCATGCTCTCGGGTCTTGGTTAGCATCTCTCTAGTTTGCAGCTAGCTAACCAGTCAACTAAACAGTCATGTCTCCTCCACATCGCTCCTGCATCTTTCCTGGATACCACAGTGTGTAGAGTAACAACACCGTTAGCTTATTTAAGTTTCGTAAAGATGACAACATAAGGAAAAGGTGGATCGATTTTGTCAAAAGGAGCTGCTGTGGAGAGTTAGAAATCACCACCAACACCTGTCTCTGCAGTGTCCACTTAGTTATATATAGTTACAGCGACTGTCACCAGGTAAAGTCTGGGTATCTAAAGAGTCTGTTGACGCTGGTCAGTGGGGCCGAACCGACCCTCTCCGTCCCGGCTTGCATCCTCCCGTCTCCCCGACAGCGCATGCTCTCATCTCTGCCAGCATTATGTGCCCACCTGCGACCGTCCCGCCGACAATAGATGATCCCATCCCCGCCACTGGCCAGACTTTAGATTCTCTGCCCGAGCCCGACCTGAACCGGACCGTGGGCCGGGTTGCGCCAATATTTCCCATCAATATCCTGCCAGCCCTTGATCAAGCATTTGTGTGTGTGTGTGTTTTTTTGTAATAACTCAAAATAATGACTGTATTTCCAGCTACAAAAGGTGCATCTCTCTCCTCCCTCCATGTTGTTTGCGCTTTAATCTGATTAGTGGTTTGGAAATATTACCGCGTTAGATTACTCCTCACTGAAAAAAGTTGTCAGATTAGAGTAAGGCGTTACAGGCATCACTGATTGTGTAGTGTAAGTACAACATGGAGCTTGAGAACATCTGTTATAACAGCCCACTTATTAAAAAAATGTCTGGTTTAAATTGGGCTCGGGCTCATAATCACAGTTAATGTGCCGGGCCGGCTGGGACACAACGTACATGGGCTGGGCTCAGGTCGGGTCCGGCTTGATTTTTTTGGGCCAGGTCTAAGCTCTAGGTGTAAGTGTGTGCGTATGTATGTTATAAATATTGTACATTTTAGCAATTAAATGCATTTTGCTGAAGGTGCAAATCCTGACAGTGATTTTACACTGTGCATTCTGTCGTGCCCATGTAATGTTAGCAAATGTTATTGCATTTAATCATGACATGATTTGGCCTCATTCCCTGAGCCGAGTCCATCTGACAGCACAATGATAATCCCAGGTAATATTTTATGTGCACCAATATAGCTATACCCAAAAAACTGATTGTGTATATATATTTATATTGTATAGTCATATTTTCTACTTTTTAAAATAGTTTATATTGTTAATTTGTTATATTTTCTATTCTTTAAATAGTTTATATTGTTAATTTGTTATATTTTCACTTATTAGTTATTTGATGCATGCACCAATATCACCACAACAAATTCCTCGTATGTGTAACATCGTACTTGGCAATAAAGCTTTTTCTGATTCTGATTCTGATTCTATGACACGGTGTCTGACTAGGAGTCAGTTTCTAGCTCTGATGGCTCAAACAGGTCGAGCTGGGTCCATCTGATGCTGCTGCTAGCTGACATTGTAACTGTAGGTTATGTCCTTGTACAGTTCACGGAGGCTCCCCTCCAGCGCCTCTGTCTGACACGCCCCCAGCGTTTCACAGCAGAGAGAAGTGCTTGTTTTTCCTGATTTTGAGACCTAATTTTACATACTTGGCATTTTTTTTAATCTTTCAAACTTGGCACAGTGGTCAATGACAAGTTTCTATGGTGTGACAAACTCATAACACAAAATTATTTCTGCTTTACGCAGACTTGAAGATGAACCACTGTCTAATTCACACTGAAAGCTGGCGCTGCGACCCTTAAAGGGGTGACAGTACACGTCATGATGATGATGTCTGTGTGTTTTCAAGGTGTTTCCCCCGTGACCTCCTGTCAATCTAAACCCGCTCACTTTATAATCATATGGATGCTGTTAAAATGTGTTGTGATTGAGATCCTGACTCATCAAACATCTTGGAAATGTTACGTTTAAATTATATTATTACATAAAAACCATCTCTAAATAGGACGCTGTCACTCATGGGGACAAACGCTGTTTTCTGGGGGAAAGTTCACTGAAGTATCGGTCTGTGGGGCTGACCGTCGCAAAGACTTTTTTTCATCACGAACACCTGGTGAGTTAAATGTTTTTGCCAGTGACGGACACTGTTTATCGGGCAGAAATGTGATGAAGAGTGTGAATGGGGCTTTTGACTAAGGGTTGGCAACTAAAAAGCGCTGCCACCAATGATCCTGACCCAGTTTTGGGACAAGCATTTGTCACAAACATTCTAATAGCAGAAAACAAGTGCTGTGAATGTGTAGATGAATTACCAGATTAAAATATTAAAGATTTGTTTGATGTTAGCCAAGCTGTTTTCAAAATTATTGTGAAAATGTTAACTTTATTAAAAGGGCACATATTATGAAAAACATGTTTCCTCTGGTCTCTACATATATAAGCTGGTCCTCCCTGAGCCTGCCAACTCCTAGAATGAGGAAAACAAGTGATTCCTGCATGGTCTCTGCAGCCCACCCACTGGTAACACGGCGCTCCTACAGGCTGTTCAGATTCTGCTCCTTTCATTATGTAAGGAAAGGAGTCATTATCATAGGCCGACCTCCTCTGTGCTGTGATAGGAGATATCCGAGAGGGCGGTGTGAATATGCACCGAATAGCCAACCTGAAACTAACTTAACCATCATGTCTTTTTTTTGCAACAGCGCTGAAAATCCCATAGCAGAATGCATAACACACTGACATATCAGATAACCTTCCACAATGATTGCAGGCTTTTTGGTGGAGCTCTGCTTTGAATGAAGTTCCGTTTTGACAAATAAATGGACTACTTGCGGACTGACACGAAGACGAGAATCAGAGGGGCACAAAAAACATTGACAGCGGTGAGCAGTCATTATCACCCATGCCTTACGCAATCCGCCCCCCACCACAAAAAAAAGAAGAAAAAAAAAGAAAAAAATTGATTTACATGATTTACGAGAGCCTCATTTTCAGGTCGGAAAAGCCAGATTTCCGGATTTATCTGAATATTCAGAATTTATCACAACCAGGAGGTCAAGTAGGATGTCCTGTGGCGATATAGGATTTCTGCCTTGACAGGCAACTGGAAGGCGAAGTAGCTAAAGCAGTTAAAGAGGTAGGTCAATCATTGTCACAGACAGATTGAGTGGTCATGAAATAAAGGATGTTAAATTCTTCACAGTGTTCTGTTCATTTACTTTGGGACATAAAAACTGACTACACATGGGCAACGTTTGTCTGCTCTTACTGGTAATTATGAGGAAAAAAAATCATGTTAAGATGTAAGACACCCCTTTATGTACATGGCACCCCTTTATGTTGGCTTGCACTGTTGGTGACTTCACTGTCTGATTTTGCTCACTACTGGTTCGATCTACTGTCAATCAAAAGGCTATCGGTCTATAAGAACACCGGACATTTGCCCTTCCCCCTGTATGTATAAGCAATGGATATTGCATTTGCATGTGTCCTTATGATTATGATGGTGTCTTTTTTTTCATGGCATAGGAGGTAACAATGCTGCTACAGAGTTTGCAGCCCATGCATAGTCAGTGTTTATGTTACAAAGTATATAAACAGAACAATGTGAAGAATTCATCGTCCTATATTTCACGACCGCTCAATCTTTCTGTGACAATGGTTGACCTACCCCTTCAGTTGCTTTTGCAACTTCACCTTCCAGTCAGGGCAGAAATCCTTCACGGCCGGTCCCTGCTCAGAGCACCACTGCAGCACAGTCCTCTCAGAAGCCCATCATAGTGCTGCGGCTATATCGCCACAGGACATCCCACTTGACCTCCTGGCTGTAATAAATTCTGAATATTCAGAAAAAGACATGACGACTTCAGAACTCTGAAATTGCCTCACGAACTACGCTGGTCTAAGGATCAGATCAAGTGTTTTGGCTGCATACAGTGCCTTCCTGGTCATTAAAGTGAAACTCACCAAAATGCAACCTAGACTTTTTTTGTGAATGTATATGAGTCAAACCTTTGTGTAAAAGCATAATTATGACGAAAGAGGCACTTTTAAGATTTACTGTGATTTCGCTTTCGGCTCAAACTCATTTTCAATGGGAGTGCATGGAGCACGCTGGCATCAAAATTTTCCCCAACATACTCGGGGATCGACACGTCTGGGTAGAGTGTATGTGGTTCAGTTGAGCTATGTGTAGAGACCCTGGTGATACTACAAGCAAAGTTTCATGTTGTGTCGAGCCTTCTTAGTCTCCACTGAAAATGAGTTTGAGCCAAAAACAAAAATACGGTCAATCTCAAAAGTGCCTCTTTCGTTGTAACTGTGTTTTTACATGAAGGTTTGACTCATATGCATTCACAAAAATAGCTTAGGTTGCATTTTGGCAAGAGTTTCATTCTAAAACAGACCTACGGCAAAATCTGGCATGAGAAATACAACTATCTTCATTCCCAATTCATTCATTCCCATTTATGAACACGGTATCTAATATCAGTTAACAAGTCGTTTTCCAATTTCCGTTTTTCCACTTCAAAATGGAAGTTGAATGGCTGCAAAGTACACAGACCTCAGCAGCCCCATTCACACTGCCCTTTGAATGCAGGGATCTTGCGCCAATTCTCCGCCTCCTCCTCAGTGTGAAAGTCTCAGAGGCAGCAAGGGGTGAGATTTCACTCCAGAAAACAGCCTCCCTCGCCATGAGTGACAGACAGCGTCCGGTTTACTGATGGTGATTATGTAATTATGCAGTTTAGAGCGAAAAAATTACTTTCTCACTTTCCAGGATGTTTGGTGTGTCAGGATCTCAATCACTACACATTATAACAGCATCCACATGATTATAAATAGTCAGCTGGTACATATTTATATTAACAAAAGGAAACCTGGGAAACACCTTGAAAACACACAGACGTCATCATCATGACGTGTACCGACACACCTGGTTAGGAGCTGCTTGGCTCTGTGTGAACAACCACCAGCGGAGATTTAGCGAACCACCGCTGCAGCGATAATGCTAAAAGGGCTAGTGCATGACATCCTACATCTACATTACTGCAAATGGCTACTTCTTCATCATTTCTAGTCCTTCTAACAATCAGACTACACCAGTCCACAAAATAAAAGCTGCATCTTTTCAAAACATAAACATTACAAAAACAAAGCATTCATCCATCTGCAGTGTCTTACATGTGTGTTGTTACTACTACTGTTGCTGCTACAATAATATTGTTGTCATATGGCAGCTTTAAGATAAGGCATTTATTGACTGAGCTGCACACACCGCTCTCAGAGTTGGACAGCAAAGTTGACAGTGCCTTCTCAGATCTTAGCTTGCCATTATTATTCATGATTGCAGATGTTAAATTAGGTGAAAATGGCTAATGTGATTAATAATCAATGTGAGGCAGAAGTCACGTTTCTCGTCCAGTTTGTGCTTCCTAGCAAGGTCATAAAATCTGACTTGCCTCAAGATGGCTATTTAAAAAATATTCTGCAAGTTTTTGTTTTTATCACCTTGCAGATGATCTTGAATTGTTTTGGCTTTCATTCACAGGTTCAGCATTTCAATTGCTAACCAAATAACTGTACAAATGTAATCACTGTACTGTGTATAATACAAGTAAACTGTCATGCATTACTGTACTTACAACAATCTTACACTTACTTTCTCCATGACTAGTAGCTGAGACTTTTTTTCACTGTTTTAGATTACACATGTTAGCCTGTGGAACATCAAGTTTCACTGTTGCCTCTCGTTGGGTTATTTTTGGCAGTTTTTCATACACTTTGCGGAGACTACTTTTTCACGGAGATAATATTTTTTTCTGGAATGATTTCAATATCCATGCAGTTCCAGGCTCAGGTAGCCAGCCAGAAGCACATGGGTGACCAAGAGGCAAACTATCGGCTAAAAACAAAAAGGAGGAAAAAAACTAGTCAATTAAAATAGTTTTGAATTACTATACTGCACTTATTTATAAATCAAATATGTTACCATGTTATTTGGGGGCTCTCTTTCAAAACAAAAGATGTTTGTGGACAAACTGAAACTTAACTCCAATTTCAGGTGTTTCAGGCGTGAGCAACATGTGTGCATGGCAGAATGAGGGAACATTGTTAAGTCTCATTCATCTCGAATTAAGTCTCCTTTGGTTGACTTCCCTATCATGAAAGTAGTGGCTGCGAGCTATTAAAATGCACCCTTAACTTAAATACATTTTTTGATTTCTCTGTGTTTGACCATTGTGGGAAACATTTAGGATAATATGAGCACAAAACTGAACAAAGCATACCATGAAGTTGTTTTAAAAACCCTTAATGTAGAACTCTTACTTATTATACTTTTAAATAGCACCTGTATAAGAAGGTTTTTGATCCATATTAGCTGTTGATGACTGTATCTGTGACCATATATATATATATATAATTATTAATGTAGTTAATTCAATTCAATGTGCAGAAAAGATTTTAGAATCAAAATTACACTGAATACTTAGTAAGATTAAAACTAAAACAAAGTGACTGGAAGGCTATAGGCTTAGGGTACCAATAACCAAGAACTGGCTGTAACACCTTAAGCTAACTGTAATAATCCAAACTGAGCCGCTTATCCCCAGCTACAATTCAGGATCTGTGACACCTAAGCCAAAGACTTCTACAGACTGAACACAGCCAAATGACTTCTTAATATGAAAACTGATTTTGTTATAGTTTATTTATTACTTTTACTCAACACTTATTTTTGGAGTAATGCAAACTGATTGGGATAACTGACAGAAGAGTCAAATATTACCATTTTAATGGATCAACATTTACTAAAGTGCCAACTCGTAATTGTTAACAGATGAAAATACTTATAGAAATGTTAGCAAACAAAATCCTTATAACAAATTACAGGAAAAATAAGCTTCACTTTCCATATCAAGCAAACTACTTAACAGTGGTTGAGAAATAAGCTGGAAAAGAGAACAGCATTCACTCTTACTGCTTACCTTTCCTCTCACGTTATTTCATTTCTCATATGAATGCAGCGTGCAAATCTAGTCACATCTTATTTGTTTACATTAGATAGCTGGGCCTGCTAATGGTAGCAACATCGCTTACACGACAGACAACGTTAGCACAGGAACTTTAACTGATACACCGACGCTTATGTGCAAGTTCAAATGTCCTTGGTATATTGCTGTATAACGTATTATTCTGCAGTTCACCGGCTGTTGTTTGATTTGTTCAAAACCCAGGATAATGTAGGATACATCTGCTAATTGATCATGGAGACGGCGCTAGCTAAACAGACCTCTTCTTCAGTGTTTAGCAGCCGGGACAACCAATAAAGAACACAAGTAAGTCGAGATATCGCTCCCGACGGCAAAACGCTCCGTGATCTCAATTCTTTTTTCCTTTTTTTCATAGATCATGCCCATGTATAACTGCATTGTTAACTGTATTGGGGCCTCAAGACTGCAAAAGCTTACTACACCCATTCACCGAATCAACCCATCTTACCTGCTCATCAAATCTAGTAATCACGGCCTGGACCCATTCCACTGGTTTGTGAGCCGCCATGGCCGGGCGGAGGGACACCGCAACGCTGTGCTGGTAAATCCAAGCTGTGTGACCGGAGCTGACAGGCTTATTTGTGCATGGAAATCTGCCCTGAATCGATGGGAAAGGACGAAAGGGGCGAGTATTTTTCCCTTTCTGTAGGATTCACCATGCCACCGCCATGACACACCACCGGAAGTCTTCTTCAGAGAAACTGATGGGAGGTGTTTGGAGACCAGGGTCAAGCTTACTGTAATGAAAAAGACCACTTCCAGGTACAAACTTCAAAGTAACAATTGTTGAACGGATATTTTATTTATTTATTTATTTTCCGAATTATTAAGTACACGGACACAAGTGAAATTACCCTCGGACACTCAAGCATATACGTATGTATATATATGCTATGCTAAAAAAAAAAATCCCTATATAACTGTTGATGTGATTTGATTTGAATTTTGTTCTGTATATGTAGTGTGTAGCTTTAGGAAAGTTAATCTGCTGTGAGGGCTGCTGAAACTGTGAACGTTAAAACGTCCTCATTCACAGTTACACAGTTTTATTTTGGAGTAAAGTTTCCGTACTTCCGCTACTAATGTAGAATACTATGGCAATTTGGCAAGTCGTTTGTAGCGCCTGCATAAAGCGCGATCAGGCCTATCAGAATGTACAAAGCATGGACATGATTGTTTTCACCAACACTTCTGAGCTCCCTTAAAAGAATTTACATAATCCAATGCACATAACTTCCAGAGTTGACACTAGCAAATACATTAGCAGCTCACACTTATAACGTTATGTATAGAATGTATCATAATTTAAAAGTTACTTGGACAAGAAAAATGGTCACCTAGCACTTAAAACATAAACATCACATTTGTGAGAGCGGAGAAGGTTAAGTCACATTTAATACAGCTCGGTTTAAAATATTAAGTGACTTATTAAGTTTAACACAATGTCTGAATGAGGTAAAGGCATTAAACACAGAAGACAGCATACTGCACATCTGGAAAGAAACCTTATGAAGACAATGAACACATAGGGAACACGACCATTATAAGAAATCAAGCCAGACTCAGAAGTATTTGACAAGTTATCAAGTTTTATTCAAGTCAAATTAAAGGATGAGGAAGATGAGGGATGAAGGATGAAGTGATGAGGACTGGGCTATTTCGATTACTGAGGTCAGTGCTCCCTGTGTTCTGGGAATGTGTGGGTTTGAACAACTAATTCTAGACCTCCCTAATTCACTATTTGTTATTTACTTATCAATCAACAGCAGTGGACTCTAGTATAAGTTGATCTGCGATATCAGGTAGACCGACTTATGGATCATTATTATTTGTGCATCATCATCATCATCACTGACAGCAGGAGTGTAACAATTGTCAACATCAAAAACACCACACACACCAAATGATTCTGCAAAACTTTAGAATGTTAACTCCTCTTCAGATCATTATCTCCCCCACATTACCAGACACAGTGAGGACACGATCTTTATGTGCTCAATGGTAGCTACAGCTCTCTGTGTTCATTTACAATATTGTAGTGGGGAATATTGTAGGTTATAGGAAATATATATCTCTGAAGTTCCACTATCTGCTGTAGGAGTGTAGGGGGATCATTCCCAAACAAAAGGAAAAGAGGACAGAAGCACTATACCACTGTAATTACAGAATGAAAACATTGAACTCATCCTGATTCTGATCATCTTTTGTACTGTACAGACAGCAGAGGGTGGATGGAGAGGAAGCTGTGCTTCAGGGATTGTTTGCAGTTAGAAGTCTCTGTTACACTTGTTTGGCCTGTGGTTACCCACCACTGCACTAGAATCTTTGCATTACAGTAATGCAGAATATGTAAAATATTTTATAACTTTTAACTTTTATCATTTTTTAAAATCTTTTTTGCATTATAGCTCTCCCATCTTTATTCCAGTACAGCTCTTCCAACTTTATGTATCAGTCATCCCACACTTTATGTCTCTGTTCGTTTATTGTTAATTGTCTTCAATGTATGCACCTTATTCACCAAGACTCATTTCTTGTTGGTGTAAATCCTTCTTGGTAGGGGCGCCGCTTAGCTCGGTTGGTAGCGGGCACATCCCATGTGCCGAGGCTCTGCAGCAGACCCAGGTTCAACTCCTGGCCTGGATCCCTTTGCTGCGTGTCACCCCCCCTCTCTTACCCTGTTTCCTGTCCCACTCTTCAGCTGTACTGTCAATAAAGCCAGAAAAGGCCAAAAAAAAAAAAAAAAAATCCTTCTTGGTAATAAATCTGTTCCTGATTCTGATCTTGGTGAACTTCATCATCATTATCTCTCTGTAGGCTTAAGCAACATTCAACCCACTGCCCACATGTATAATAATGAGTAACATGTAATGTATAATGTGAACTTGTTGCTTTTCTTCTTATTATTTGGAGGTGCACACCACTACCTTCTGTTTCGGAGTACATAGATGCTGTTCTTCTTGAGTCCATGAAGGCAATTTGGTGTTGTATTATTATAATTTCACCAACACTAATATATAGCTGATGCCTGTGCTGGCCAATAATTAGACATAACACTATGTTCTGGCATAAGGTCATTCATAAGTGAACTTGGCACCAGAACACCTTGGGCCAAAGACTGACTTTGCGGTTGCATTATCACAAAGAGAAGAGCTGTCAACTGATCACTACATGGTGTCAAAATGGATGGATGGATGCCTGTTTATTCAAAGCCTTTGTTTGGGAGAATGCTGTAATGTGGTTTTACTGTAACATTAACTTACAGTAACTTCATCAACAG
The DNA here is from genome assembly GCF_904848185.1 of Acanthopagrus latus. NCBI lineage: Eukaryota > Metazoa > Chordata > Actinopteri > Spariformes > Sparidae > Acanthopagrus > Acanthopagrus latus. The sequence goes on along the minus strand of NC_051040.1, from coordinate 31,508,606 downwards.
CAGAAGGGTGAGTAGATGATTTTGTCATTTTAGGGTGAACTGGTCCTTCAATCCACTACTAGAACTAGTCCCAGAGAAAAGCTCTATTTCCCTTTGTTATGTTTGATGAAAACTACTGTTATTAGTTGTTTTAACTACATACATTGTAAACTAATGTGCTGCTGTACTCAGCATAACCACAAGGGGACAATGCTTCATAGAACAAAAACATTTACTGTACTTGTCCCACCCTGTGAACTTGTTAATATTCATATCATAAAGTCCCTTTGTGTAAGATCTGAACACTTCTTGAATTTCCACAACACCAACTGAATTCCACGACTGTGGCAACATGAGATAACAACACCAGGATAGTCTTTTACAAATAAAAATATATGCCATCAGCATTCATTAAAAAATCATTTATTCATCTGAAACTGTATAGTTGCAAATCAGTTAAGGCACTGTAATACATCTGTATAGATGTCATGAGTGACACCAAACTATGGTTGTAAATAACTTAACAGAAAAAAACAGGATAACATTCACATTAAATATGAAGAAATTCAGGTGTATTTTTCTTTTTTTCTTTCTTTTTTTTTTTTTACCATACTGGACTTAGGCGAACAGATTCTGTAATTACATTCAGTAAGATACTTTGTAGTCGCATTCAGCTGTTCATACATGGCAGGAGCAAACTGAATCTTTTCTTTTTCCCTTCAACACTTTCCATATATACCATTTCATATGAATAGGTGTGAGTGCTGTCCAAAGAGTGGTACATATCAGAGACCAGGCTCATGTTGCATTGAATCAAATATTTAGACAACCATAGAGTCACAATATGAAAACACTTTTTGACCATTCATTTTTTAACACCTCTGGATAGACTAGCCGTGCACAAGTCCTTTGGTATACCTAATATTGCATCATTTGTAAGACATCAGCAAGAATCCATCTGCTGCTCTAAAATGAATGAAATTTAAAAGGATGTCATCTTCATTCATCTAAAGGCACCAAGGAGCAGCTGTTTCTCAACTCAGTTTGATATGTCTGCAGCTTAAATCCTGCTTTAAGAAAAGAAACACACTTTGAAGGAGGCTTTAAAACTAATGGAAGAGAGGGATGGTTGTCACATGATGGTGGTAATCCTTTGGGTACAGTCACTGTCACTTTTCCAAACCCCATGTCAGTTTGAGACTTCATGCCTACTCGATTGCGCCAGGCCTGGTGGCCACATAGACGAAGACAACAATGATCAGCACCACGACAACCAGAGTAGGAAGGACCACAGTGGCCACCTGCTGTCGGGCTTCCTGCATGGCCTGCTTACGCTCCTTCTTGTCCTTGGATGTTTCTTTTTTTGGTTTGCCTTTGAGCTGCCTCATGATGTCTCCACGATCACTCACTCTGTATATTTGCTGTGCTCACAGGAACCTGACACACAGAAACATATGAGTCAGTTTTCAAGTGTTGTACCAGACAACTAAGCACCAGTTTCCTTGAAGAAAACAATGGACATCACACAAGAACATTTTGGTATTTTTTTCCTGAACCTCCTGCACTTTGTTCTGTCAGCTTTGTTTGTATGAGTGTTCCAAGATTTGGCATACTCTGTTAACTGAGCAAACTTGTTGTACATCGTTCATGATCTGATACTGCTTGGTGACCAGCTAGTTAACTGTCACCTGCTCTGCTCAATTAAAGTGAGCGGTTGGGACAGGAACAGTAAAAAGTGCAGAAAAAAGGCCATGCTGCTGACCTTGCTTGAGTGACGGTCCCTATTAACATTAGAAATTAACTTGTTAGTTACTGTAGATGTAATGATAATACACTAAGATCCTTTTCAAAAAAATTTGTGAATAAATTGGAACAGCAACACTGACACTGGGTGGACGGACGGTAAATCATTATACACTGAATGAGGATGTTCAGTTGCATAGCATGCCTTACAGCAGATTAACCTTCCTAATTAGTTGTTCATTAAATTATACTTGTCTTACATTCTGTTTTGTATATTGCTATTGCTCTTAAATAAAGCAAAAATATAAGGGACAAAAAGTAGTCTTATCCGATTACTTACTTCACCATGCCACAACAATCAGTAGAATACACGATTACCAAAATAATTGATATCTGCAGCCCTAATACAGTCAGGACAAACTACTTAAAGTAAATCTTCCGCTGAGCATTGGATTGTGAGTCAGAATAACCAGAAAAGCACATTGGCTTGCATTCTGCAAAAGGATGCAGTAGGACATCCTGATATTTTTAATATGTTTCTGGTATATCAAATAGTATGGTAGTTTGGTTATTGGAATGCAGCTGAAGTGTTTAGAATTTAAAGTAATTTTACATCCATGTCTGTTAGACTTCATGGAATATATGCAGGTGAAGACTTTGAGGGAATTTAATGAAGGCTTTTAAGGGTAGTTCTTGACAAAATGGAAGTTCCCACTATATTGACATGTATGATTCAAGTGAATAATTTCCAGGGATTTTTAGAGTAGCACAGAGGACTGATAGAGAGCTTTATTACATGGTGCAATGCAATCACCTGCAGATCAACATCAGCAAATCAGTGAGCTTGTGGTGAACTACTGCTGTATGTTTTTAGTCATTAAGTTCTCCGAGAGAAACAAAAAAACAGTCAAATTCCTTACACATGTTCACCTGTTTGGCCAATACAGCTGAGAGAACATATAAAAGCTACCATTTATTCAACCCAGCAGCACAGATGAGCTCTAGAATCACCACAGTTTCCCATGTGTTTGAAGTAGGCCTTTAAAGGCAACTCTGAGATATATGCTTCATGGACAGATGGATGGATGGACAGTCTTATCTGAGAGCACAATGCCTCTGGTCACAGCTGCCACTGGTGAATGCTTTAATAAAGTGAAAGTCTGCTCTAGTCCCCTAAATAGAAGGAAACTTTTCATGGCAGCAGGATTAGGAATGTGATTGATGTGTGATGTTAAACCACCATCTAGTGGACTCATAAGCGCTAGCAGCTGCTTCGAACTTAAAAAGGTTAGCAGTAAGAAGGTGATTGATTGTCATCCCTATTCCTCTTAGTTTATACTGCCTTCCTGGCTGGTATGTGATTTTTGATGAAACCATCTTACTGATATTATTGACCAATTTTAGTTTATCAGCATTGACATATGTTTTGGCCAGTGAGTACTGCCTGAAAAGCTCTTCAATATACTAATTATTCCTTTATAACACAAGATTGGCCTACACTACACAAAAGCACAACCATGATTGCAATTGTTCCCATTTTGAATCCAACTGTTGCACATTTGTCACACATAGCACTCAAATAACCCAACCCCCACCCAGCTTTCAAGTGTCTGACTTTAGATGCAAGGAATAAATGGATATCATTATTTGCTTAGCTGCCATGAAAAGACTGCAATAATCTAAAGTACTATTACTAGCCATGCTCAGTAATGTGCAAATGTAGGCCTACATTTATCCTACATGTATCCAATATGTTAATAACACTGATATAGTATTTTATGCTGCCACCTGGATGGCATTGACAAGTCTAGTAAGCATTACTGTAGTCTGGTAAACCATAAAAAGCAACATGTTTAATTTTGAAGTTGCTGGGCACGCTGTTACTCGAGAGTGCCGCGGCCCAGCAGCAGTCATGTCCCACTGCTTAGATACAAAGCCGTTCCAACTGTTCATTGACAAATAGACTTTGAGTTGACGAGCTGGTAGCGTTACGTACAAGAGTTAGCTAACGTTAGCTATGACCGTGATGTACGGGACGTCTCGGTTGTCTTCCCCATTTTCTCTCTCATGCGATAGAATGTGCTGTTGAAAGTTGGTCCACATTATGGTCCTGTATCCGGTGGCTCCTAACGCTACTTAGCATACGAACTTTAGGAAATGTGAGCTAGTTACACCACTGACAAAATAGTGCTGACGATACAGTAAGATTGGCGTTGAAATATCTTACAGGAAGGGTCAGCAGTTCCACGCTGATAGATTAGTTTTGGTGGGCTCTTCCAGTGTTTCTTCCAGATTCGTCAGGTTTGTTACAGCACAAAGTACAGTAAGTTCAACGCCTGCTGTTCCTTGCAGATTTCGACGTGGCGGTAGTGGAAAGGCTTGTGGAATACCGCTGTCAAGTATGCGTGCATGAAAATGAGGAAACTTCCGGCCATACCCTCCAAAATAAAAAGCTAAAGGCGCCCTCACGTTTAATTTGACTGCATTATTATCATCCCAATACTTGTAGGGTACTGTTGTAAATCCACATCACATGGTAAAGAACTAAACAATGACAGTATTTTTTTTTCCCTATGCTTATTTAAAATATGATTTAAGAGCTGGTCCTGATTTTTGACATCACAATTTTGGAGCCATTTCTGATCCAAAATTCAGCACACACAAGTGTGATGTGGAAACTCGAAGGCTCCAGTACACATACAATAAGGATAGACTTTACAGTGAAATCAGAGAGCAGCTAAACTTGGGAGCTCAGTTCTGTACAGTCTGTTGTAAACAAGTAACATCCTTACCTGTTACTAGAGTTCTCAATGGGCCGGCCGGCCCGTCAAACCCGACCGGACCCGCAGTCGGGCTGAAAATATACGCAAATGAGTTGGGTTGGGTCGGGCTTCCTTTTTCATAAAACACATTTCTTGCAGGTTGTAAATTATATATTGTTTGTTGTGAATCATCGCTGTTCACGTGTGGTGAAGACTAAGTCTGGCTGCTGCTTCATGGGGCAGACGCAGACCTGACCCCACTGCGAAAAGTTATGATAACAAATGTATGAGGGAAAACAATGCAGGAGCGCGGGGGGTCGGGTTCGGCCGGGTTCGGGCAGACAATTCATGCTGGTGTGTCGGGCTGCATCGGGTTCGGGCCTGGGTTGTAATTTTCAGGTCCCTTGAGAATTCTACCTGTTACCCAATGAAGAGCTATCGGAGAAGTCCTTGAACCAGACCTCAAAGCGGAAGTTGCTGGAGCTTAAGTTTGCTGCTGATTACTTTGACAAAGAAAATGTCTTCTGAAGAAAACTCTGTAGTAGGGTTAAACAAACATGTAGTTGTTTGGCCACAATGAGCAGCAGTATGTTTAGAGGAGAGAAGGTGAGACCTTTAACCCCAAGAACATCATACCTACTGCCAAGCATGGTGTTAGCATTATGCTGAGAGCCTGTTTTGCAGCCATTGGATCTGGTGCTCCAAAGAAAGTATATGGAATAATGAAGAAGGAGGATTTTCTCCAATTTCTTCAGGAAAACCTATAATCATCAATCAGAAGACTGGGTTGTGGCTCTGTATGACCACAACTGTATGTGACCCAAATATGAGGTTGGCGCAAAGAGGACACATTATGCATGGCAATTAATAACCGAAGATGGTGACCTGCCAGGTGTGTAGTTTGGGGATGTTTTTTTTATTGAAAAGATTAAGGGCTGAACGACATATATTGCCTGCATTGTAGCATCCTATGTTAGCTGACTGAAAAAAAGATACTGTAATTCTAGAAAAACAGCTGGCTATTTTCAGTGGTGGGTGAATCCACATTTCATGCTCTAATGATTATTTGGGGCAGCTGAAAAGTGTCTGTGGTCGGGATAGACCGATTCTTGGTCTGGTCGATTATTGCACACTATCTGATGTCGTCAGCACTGAATGATCTGAATTTGCTTGCTTAAGTTATCAAATGAAATGGAGTGAAAGTATTAAGTAGCAGAAAATGGAAATACTGACACAATGTACCTTCAGATTGTACACAAGTACAGTACTTGAGTAAATAATAGTTGGTTACATTCCATCATTGGTTATTCTCGACATTGATTGAAATTTTATTTTTCCTGTAAATGTAGATTGGTTCCAGTTGTCAATTATTGGTCTCCTAATAATTATCATTTTTGGTACTAGCCCTGAAAAAAACATATCAGTGACAGCAAATGTGGCCCAGTTACCTTTAAACATATCTTGGCTAGTTTTGGCAAACATATGGCACAGTATGTACTTACAAATCTGGGTGTGAGCCTAAAGGGGCTCATAAATGATACAGCGAATATGACTGAAATATTGTTGAATAACACTGGGCCACTCAAGGTAAAGATGTGGCACAACTAGTACTGGCTAATCTGGATGTGAGCCTAAATTGGCCTAAATATGATGTAGAAAATGTAGCACAGATATTTTAAAACATCTGAAATTAGTTTTAGCAAAACACAGTAAGTACTGACACAATCTGAGTGTGCCCCGTGAGTGGCCCATGTAGTATATGATCTGGCAAATGTGGCAAATATTTTACTACTATTTGGGCCACTCTTATCAAATATAGGGCAGATTAAGAAACAGTCATCTGAGTGTAAATCTAAGGTGGTTCACTTTATACAGGGAAAGATGTTTGATCCCCTTTTGGTACAGTACAGCAAGCATCGGTGAGCTGATTCTAGCTTGAGTCTACCTTATCTGGTTGTGAATTAAAGTAGCAAACATGATAACAATTTAGTCAAATATAAGCAAGGCAGAGTTATAAGGTTATGTCTAATGTGGCCAACATTTGAAATGTCCAGATTTAGGAGAAAATAGGAAACCCTTTTGCTGAATTGAGTCTTGTGTTGTTAATTCAAAAAATTCTGTATCTGTGATGAAATTGCTTTTCTATGTCTGGGAACTAAGCTTGATGTGTTGATCTTCTGATGGTGTGGTAACTTTAGCCTGATTGTGCTTACGATATAACTACGACATGATATAACTATTTGAAGACATATCATATTAGGTACAAAGTGCAGGGTAAATGTATTTATCTTTTTTTTTTTTAACAACACAAGGGATTTAAAAATGTGAGTGCTTTTACACTACATTTTCAGAAAAATAAACACTTAACACATACAATAGAGTGAGCCTGAGGAGTGAAGCTCCTTTTTTTTTTTTTTTTTTTTTTTTTTTGTGGAATCATACAAGTGAAATGATCCGTACTTAGAATTAAGGAAATTCATCAGCTGTGTTCACATCATTCTGTTCAAAATACTCACAGCGTTCGGCCTCCCCTGACATGCTGCAGCTCTTCACCTCACTCTCACACAGGGCCGGCTCGAGGCATAAGAGGACTAAGCAGCTGCTTGGGGCCCCCTGGCCACCAATCAAGAATATTATTTATTTATCTATTGACATATTAAATGAATTAAAGAAGTGACATAAATGAATGAATGAATGAATGAATAAGTCAATTCATTTGTGTCAATAATTGCACAGGTGACTCTGCAGTGGTGGGAGGGGGGCCCCAAATCAAATTCTGCTTAGGGCCCCCAAAAAGCTTGGGCCGGCACTGCTCTCTCTCTCTCTCTCTCTCTCTCTCTCTCTCTCTCTCTCTCTCTCACAGACACGCACACACACACACACACACACACACACACACACACACACACACACTCTCACAAATGGTCACTCTGGTGTCCACAGGGGTTACGACAGCTCGCAACTCTCCTCTCTTATCTGCTTCTACACCGGGTTATGTTCTTTCATCAGCACGTTCCTCGCCCAGTTTTTAGCTTCAGCCTTAGTAACTTGGAGAACTTGGCTCATACAAGTAGTGCTGCAGTTGCAAGTTGCAGCTTACTGCTTCTACTGTTACACTCTGTAGGTATTTGTTGGACCCAAAAGTGGACACAAGGAAGAAAAAGGAGTGCAAGGCAATTTATTCAGTTAGTGTGGGGGAATTTTATGATTCTCCGAGGTCACTCTCACTGTCTCCAAACAATAGGAGGTCATATGTGTCTACAGACGTTAAAGTCTGGATAATGATAGTGATAGTGATAATGAGTCTTCTCATAGTCTTTGCAACCTAGATATTCAGATCTTGCCAAAGTTGTCTGTCCGCTTTTGGGTTTGGGTCTGTCCGCCCCTTGTGTTTCTGGCATAACAATATTAATCATTTTTGACTACTTTTACACGGAGCCTCTGCACACACGTCCTCACATGGCAAAGCACATCCAGAAGTCTCATGTATGTGATAAAAGACTAATTTTAGCTGCCAGCACTAGTAGAATTAAGGGGGCGTTTGTGATAAATATTTAATTTAATATTTCATTGAATTTTGAATTCGTGGTTTGCATCCTGTTTACATTCAAGAAAGCAGTCTTTGAGGACTGATCTAAAAAAGGCGATTCCTCAACATAATAATATTTGGCATTCCCCAAGTCTCAATCCTGGGGCTGTTGCTCTTTAGTCTTTACATTAACGACCTGCCTGAAAGCTGTCTGGGGGCGGGTTGTCAGCTTTATGCAGACGACACCGTCATATATGCATCAGCTAAGACATCTAGTGAGGCAGCTGAGATTTTATCTTCATTTTTGAGCAGGGTATGTCATTGGCTTTATGATAACAAGCTCACTCTAAATAAGTAAAAGACAGTTTTCATGTGTTTCTCCATCAAAACCACACCACAATCAGAGGATTTTTGCATAACACTGCAGGGAGAGGAAATTGAGATGGTAAAGAATTTTAGATATTTGGGTATAATTCTGGATTCCAGACTTAAGTTTGACAAACATCTCAAAAAGATATCAAAAACAACAAAAAACATTTTCAATTTCTTCAAACTAATTAAACATCATATACCAATCAAAGCAGCACAGCTTTATAAACATGCCACGATTTTTTCTCATATGTCATATTATGTTACAGTGTGGAGTCAGGCCTCTCCAACTACAATTTAGTTAATTGCATCTTTGTATAATCAAACCTTAAAAATAATGGCCAAGAAACCAAGAAAGTGGCATCACTGTCACATTTTGAAGCAGTATAATTTGCTTAGTTTTGATAATTTCCTAAAATTTTCTTCTGTCAAACTGGTTTTTAAGTGGTTGCAGAACTTGGCACCAGGGGCATAGCAAGTGGTAACTGTAAAATCTCACACTGTAAGACCTCCTTTGGGCAATCAGCCTTTTCTATAAAGGGTTCCCAGATGTGGAATTCACTACCGACCAAAATAAAACTAACCTGAGACATTAAGATTTTTGATACAAATGTTAAAGTCTGGCTGAAACAAAATCAGAGCTGTATGCATTTTTAATGGGTCATGACTTGGTAAGTTTTTCAGATGTAATGTATATTTTATTGTGTTGTTATGAACTTTGATATTTTTCTTCTTTTTTGAGGTTGAGGGAGAAGGTCAAACTCTCCATGCCATATATTTTGTTTACTATCCCAATCTACTCTGATTTTGCTGGGGCTTCTTTAATGAGCCATTTTCTGGTAATGGCTTTTTTACTGCCTGCGAGCAGTATCTGATGAAGGTATTTGTCACGTCGGTAAAGTTTGGATGGAGTCAAAGTTCAAAAAGTTCAAAGTTGGCTTTATTGTCAATGCTGCAATATGTGCAAGACATACAGAGAATTGAAATTCTGTTACTCTCTATCCACAATGAGTGTAAAAAAAGTAGAAGTAAAAATGAAAAAATAAAGATTTAAATATAGATTTTAAATATATACAGGTGACATCACGGAATGTAAACATGTGAAACATTTGTACATAGTGCAATTTGCAATTTGTTTTTATTTTTATATATATATATATTTTTTTTTCTAAGTGTTCTTTTACTGAGTTTTTACTGAGTTTGTAAAGTGGCTGGTGCCTTTTGGGTGGGGGGGCGGGGGGGGGGTCAGTAATGTCCGTGGAAGGGGGGGCAGTTCTGGGAGAGAGTTCAGCATCCTGGTGGCCTGGTGCATGAAGCTGTCCCTCAGTCTGCTGGTTCTCGCCCGGAGGCTCCTCACCCTCCTCCCGGATGGCAGGAGACTGAAGAGATGGTGGTTGGGGTGGGTGGGGTCGCCCGCAATGCTGAGTGCTTTGCGGGCTAGGCGTGTTTTGTAAATGTCCTGGAGGGAGGGGAGGGGGGTACCGATGATCCTCTCAGCTGCTCTCACTATGCGCTGCAGGGTCTTCTTGCAGGATGCAGTGCAGCTGCCGTACCACACAGTGATGCAGCTGGTCAGGATGCTCTCGGTGGTGCCGCGGTAGAAGGTGCGCATGATGGGGACTGGTGCTCTGGCTCTTCTCAGTCTGCGGAGGAAGTAGAGGCGCTGCTGAGCTTTCCTGGCCAGTGATGCGGTGTTGCTGCTCCAAGAGAGGTCCTCAGAGAGGTGCACACCCAGGAACTTGGTGCTGCTCACTCTCTCCACAGCAGCACCATTGATGGTCAGTGGAAGGTGCTGGGTGGGGGCTCTCCGGAAGTCGACAACAATCTCCTTCGTCTTCATCACGTTCAGAGAGAGGTTGTTGTCTCTGCACCACTTGGCCAGTTGGCTCACCTCGTCCCTGTAGTTTGACTCATCCTAAATACAATATATTGTGCTGAAGTCATACTTGATCTCTACGCCAAATATTTATTTGATCAATATCGACACTGCTACTATTCCCAGCCAGTAAGGCCGTATTACAGCACAGTCCTAAAATATGTGTAAGTGATCAGCCAAGCTGTTCCTGCACCTCCTTCAGCAGAGACCATGCTCTGGTTTGCCACTCTGAAACCATTTTATCTTTGGGGTGATGAAAAACCTAATAATGTTCTTCCACACAAATTCTCTCCATTGACCTGAACTTGAAGCATGTATATGTTAAGCCAGTCCTCCTCTGTGAGAGTTATATTGGCTTCCTTTTCCCATTTAGATTCAACATAAGTTGTAAAGCAGGGGTTCCCAACCTTTTTTGTACCAAGGACCGGCAGAAGCATAAAAAAAAAAATCATGGACCGGTTGGCAATTTATGTCAACTTTAATATACATTGAAGACAAAACAATGCATTTCAAAATGCTATATCATTCTTTTACAGTGCTAAATACACAATGGTTTCATATATTAACCCACCAACAGGTGGTGACAAATGCTTATTTTATGAAAATAACAGCCTATTTCAATGGTCAGACCACTTCAAATTTAGACATTTCGACCCTTTGTATTGCAAAAGACATTAATGTTAATAGGCAAATCACACAGTTATTTCAGCCTGTCATTTCTAAAAGTAGCTAAATGTAGAGATCAGGCTTTACAAATTGTGTCAAATCTTAGACCAAACCACACGAGAAAATACCTGACCAGTCACCAGACCAACAAGAACGGAACAGTTTGTGCATGATCATAATGTGTATATTGATACAGTTCCTCTTCAGCTGCAAAGAAGACTTGTCAGCTGTTCTGTGGTTCCATTAACAATATGCATCCAAAACATATTTCGAAACCAGGATACAATAAATCTAAACATCAAATAGGACCACTTTACAAATATTAATGTCATCAACTTACTGAAATCAGTGTCAGTGAGACCCCTGGGCCTGTCATACCGGGGGGTGATGGGAGACAGTGAGACTTGCAGGGTATTCTTCACATTCAGTCATGGCAGAAAAACCGGCCTCGCACAGATATGACGTTGGGAACGGGAGTAGTGTCTTCAGAGCGAGCGTGCCAATCTCCTTGTATTCTCCCGATGCTTTGATCCAGAAGGATGACAGTGATGTTGAATCAAAGAGTGTTTTCACTCCTCCATCATTCCTGAGCTCAATCAGCTGGTCGTCTTGTTTTGATGGGAGCCGGTCTCGACCATCATCATCTTGAAATGGATCATGCATTCATCCTTTGCCATTCCTTGGGTCCTTTGAAGATAGGAAATAGCGCTCAAACGCAGCAGACAGTGATGTCAGATGGCTGTGTATCAACTCTCCAAGTCCCGCCAGCTCTTCCAAAAAGCTGGACAAGTTGCTGAACATGTCAAAAACACCCCGGTTGACGCGCCGTGCCCAGGTTGCCAGTTTGGCTTTGAATCCCGTGATTTTGTCTGCCAGCCTGAACTTGTCACCCATCCTCACCTGCATCGTCAGATTTAATTCATTCAAAGACATAAAGATTACGCTCAAATATGCTAGTTTTGAGAGCCAGTTCTCGTCACTAAAGTGCTCTGCTAATGGTGACTGTCTGTCATAGAGGAATTTCTTTAACTGCTCCCTTAACTCGAACAATCTGGTTAACGCTTTTCCTTTTGACAACCACCTAACTTCTGTATGTAGAAGAAGGCGCCTGGAATCAGCATCCATGTCCTCGCACAATAATTCAAACATCTGCGAATTCAGTGCATGGGTTTTGATGTGGTTAATGACCCGTATTGTGTCGTTCAGGACTGAGTGGAGTTCAGGGGACATTTTCTTGCTTGCCAGCATCTCGCATTGAAGCATGCAGTAAGTTGCCTCGCATTCCGGCGCCACTTCTTTCAGCTTGGCGGTAAATCCCGACAACCGGCCCGTCATCGCGGCAGCCCCGTCAGTACAGACCCCAACACAAAACTACCAGTCCAGTCTGCCTGCAGCGTATTCCTTCAACACTCTGAGCTGGTGGTTGAGCTCGGAAGTGAAAGACAACAGAGTAAATCTTCATGCGCCTCATCCTGATGCACATATTGGACATACACCAACATTATTGCCTTATTTTCTACATCAGTGGATTCGTCCACTTGTCCACCACAGAGATGCTTTTATTCTGTTCAGCAACTGTCCCTCAATATCAATATCATCGATTCTCCTGGCAACAGTATTGTTGGAAAGTGGAACCTTTCCCACCATGTCAGCTGATTTCCCCCCCAAAAGTTCGAGACAGATGTCTTTTGCAGCGGGCAGTATTAGCTCCTCTCCTATTGTGAAGAGCTTTTAGCTTTGGCAATCCGGTGAACCACGAGATATGAAGCCCTCGTTGCAGCTAAGTTAGCTGATGTTGTGGCTTTTAAAACTTGCCTCTGCAAATCCAACTCATGTTTTTTCCTGTCAAAAAAATCCACTGGTTTAATTTCTGAGAAGGATGCTTTGTAGTTAAGTGCCTTAGGAGTTTGGATGGCTTCATTGCTTTGTTGGCGAGCGTTTCTACACATAAAACACACAATGGTGTTTGCACCTCCGACTCGCCTGTTGCAACAAATCCATATTTTATACAGGAGATGTCATACTTGCGAGTGAAGCTCTGTTTGCTTTTTTTTTTTTTTGGTAGCATCCTCCTCTTGTTCATCACTATTTCTTTTACTTGAACAACCCGCGAAGAAACGGCTCATGGAGGTTTGCTGAGGTCCACTCATCTCTGCATAGACTAATACTGCACCCATAACCTGCATACGGCAGCTGTGTATTGCTAATTCGTCCGGGCGGGTACCAGTGTCAGGAACTTATGATCTGCCAAGCCATCACAGGGGCGCTCATAGACACCCACGGCTGGCCTAATACTGCATTATTAGGCAGTATGTTGTAATTCCTCTGAAGGTCCCTTGCTTTTATCGTTCACCCATCTGTGCGGGTTTGAACTCACATGTGCCACCCATCTTAGTATTTGTGCATTTTTTCCAATCTTAACTTTTTGCATTGTTTGAACCAAATATTATTAGGAGGCATGTCTATTTGGCTTTGATCCGAATCTTTCCATTTTGCAACATAGTGTGGGTATAATGTAGATATCTGTGCTGTGCTGCCTTGAAGTAACTCTCCAGACATGGAAGAGATGTTCCCCCTTTTTCTTTGGGTAACTCTAATGTGCTTAATTTGATCCTGGGATTTTGGCCTTTCCAGATAAATCCAGAAAACATTCTTCTTCTTTTTTTTAACACTTTATTTGTATCTTTTCACTTATCATATACAAACATCTTAGTCTCTGATGTCTCTGATGACCATAGAGAGATAATCTCAACAACCACAAAGAGAAACAACAGAGACAGATCAAACACACATTAGACCCAACAAACTTATCCTAGACACTGGACAGATAAAAGACAAACAAACAAAAACAAAACAAAACAAAACAAACCCCCCCCCCAAAAAATAAGACAATACCAAAAAAACAAACACCTTCGGTGAGTGCACCTGGCATTTCTTATTATAGGACTGAACAAGGGCAGGTATAAACATTCACAGATCCAGTTCAAGACCAGGTAAATTGTTGACGTATGTTATTAAAGGGTCCCAGGTTTTGTGGAATTGGTTGATGGAACCGTTGAGTGTACATCTGATCCTTTCCAGCTTAACGTTCTGCATGACGTCCCGAATCCAGTGATGGTGTGAAGGGGGAGCAACAGCCTTCCATTTAAATAAAATCAAGCGCCTCGCTAATAAGGAAGAAAAGGCAGTGACCCTCTGTAAGTGAGGGACAGATCCGGTTGGATCAGAAAACCACCCAAAAACAGCAACCATTATAAGCACAGGCATTAGAGATAACTTCAAAAAAGGAAGCCCAGAAAGGAACAAATTTCAGACAAGACCAGAACATGTGATAGGAGGTAGCAGGGGCCTGTTTACATCTATCGCATATTGGGTTTCGGACAAGACCAGAACATGTGATAGGAGGTAGCAGGGGCCTGTTTACATCTATCGCATATTGGGTTTGGAAATATTCTTGCTAATTTGACTTTTGAGAAGTGTAACCTGTGTAACACTTTGAACTGTATTAAGGAATGTCTAGAACATATGGAAGAAGAATGGACTCTCGTGAGAGCCATATCCCATTCCTCATCGGCCAACTGGGCCCCCAAGTCATTTTCCCACTGTTCTCTAATATGTGAAATAGGGATACTCTGAATACCAAAACATCTTTTGAACTGATTTATGATGCGTAGTGATTGGGTTACAATTATATTATCCTTGATATTATTAACTAGTGGTGGTAGGGGTGCGCAGAGTAAAGCAGGGAGTGAATGTGGGTTGCTTGTGGCCTTTTCGATTTGGAGCCATGCAGGGATTCTATCATTCCACTCTTTTAACCATAGAGAGATGGCATTAAAATTCCACCAGCTCCCGGCAAAATCCGTTGGTGGACCAGCCAAGACCCTGGAGGGTTTCCTAGCCAGTGGTCTGGTCGCCAGTGGGTCCCAGCCTATGCCTTCGCCACCGGCCGCCAGTGGGTCCCAGCCCAGGCCTTCGCCGCTGGCCTCCAGTGGGTCTCAGCCCACGCCTTTGCCGCCGGCCTCCAGCGGGTTCCAGCCCACGCCTTCGCCTTCACCTTCGTCGCCGGCCTCCAGCAAGTTCCAGGCCGCGCCTACGGCTTCATCGCTGGCCTCCAGCGAGTTCCAGGCTGTGCATACGCCTTCGTTGCCAGCCTCCAGTGCACCTCAACCCACGTCCCCGTCCTCACCACAGACCTCCGGATCGCCTTCGTCCTCGCCACAGACCTCCAGAGTGCCTTCGTCTTCGTCGCCGGCCTCCAGAACGCCTTCATTTTCGTTGTCGGCCTCTAGTGGGACCCAGCCCATGTCCCCGGCCTCTAGTGGGTCCCAGTCCTCGCTTCCACCCTCCTGTTTGTTTGGACCTTGGCCCTCCCCCTGACCCCCTCCACCCTCCCGGCTACAACTCTCTTAATTGGATTTTGATTTCTGGTTTTCTGTCGTTTGATTTGAACTTTGATTTTTTCTTTGTACTTTGTCTTGCCTTTAAGTTGCTACTTTGCCTTGCTGTTTTGGCTGCTACTTTGCTTCTTGCCCACGTTTTGTCTGCCTTTGGCTTTGGTAATCAGCTTTTAAATAAAAGCTTGCCTTTTGTTCCCCTTGATCCTTGCCTTCCTGTGTAACTGCGTTTGGGTCCACCTCCCCTTCCATAGTTTTCCCCTTTAAAACCCCAACCTGACACAGATAACACAGGGTCTGCACAGAGAATGACTCCTGTAATGACACATTACAACCCTTAAATAAATGGTAAATGGTACGTCGTAGTTTGTCTTCTCTCATATAAAGCCTGACATGCCTGACAGTATGCACTTTTTACATTGACTCAGTCTACATGATGTTAATAAGGAAATTATGTTGTTGTTCTATAGGGCTTCGATTAAATCCCTTATAAGATACGGAATTACAACTTGGTTTGGTGACCGGCCTGTAAAACAAAAAGCACAACTGCAGAATCTGATTGGATGGGTGGGAAAAATAATCAGTATGTCACCCCCATCCTCTCTCCAGGAAATCTTTGAGGAGACGGTGAGGAGACAATGCCGCAAAATCTTTCCAGCTAATATGAGTTGTTGCCTTTAGGAAAAATGTATAGGGTACCAAACTGCAAGTTAAATAGATATAAATTGTCCTTCATACCTACCTCCATTAAATTATTAAATAGTGCAAGATAGTGTGTCTGAGTGCATGTATGTGAGTGAGAGATTCATAAAATGATTGTGCAATATAACAGTGGGATAGGGAAGTGCAATAGAATAATAAGAGTGCAGTAAAATGATCAGTGGAATAGAATTAATGATGTTGTATGGGTATATGTGCAACAGGAAGAGCACGTGCAAAAAGTGCAAATGAAAAGTCTCTGTGTTCTGTGCTGATATGAATTTATGCCATATGTAAACAGACTTCCTCCTCTTGTGTTTTGTGTTTTGTAATGAGCTATATGCGAACGTGTGACATTCTCTTGTGTCCAAAACATATTTCTCCTAAGGGAGACGATAAAAAGCAACCAACTAACTGTCAATACCATCCTCTCATGAATATTTTCTGTACACACAGTTAGCATTTTTTTCCTTTTTCCCCATTGAATTCCCAGACTTATTGGTCAAAGAACTTTTTTAGGACTATAATTTTGAATTTTAAGACCAACTAGGGGCTGAACCATTTAAACAGATTCATTTATAAGAGCAATAATAAGACATGAACCCTGAACACCTTCAGAGTAACTTGTGAATGATCTGTAACAGGAAAGTAATTCAATTCTGGATGTTAATTGCTGTTAACAGTTCATCAGAAGTAGTCCAGCAGTGTGAGTCAAAAATTTCCAGTAAACTGACTGATCAGGCAGAATTTACCTGGGATAATTATTGTCACCTAGTCACCCAAGAGGCGTTCAATTGTCGTTTGCGGCATCCACTGCGGCTTGGCTATATCTCCGGAACTTATCCCAAGCACATTCACGGTGGATGCTTTGGTTCTGATCATAGGCGCCGACTTATGTTTTTGCCCGTGGGTGCTCAATTTTTTTTTTTTGTGCTCAAATTAAATGAATACCACCAAGGTAATAATTGTCACAAACTTACTTTTATTGCATAGATAGTCACCAACCACAACTAAATACGACACCATACAGTCTGAAGGCAGCAGTATTATTCACACTTGCATGTATAATTGTACAAGTAACTTATAGCAACACATAAGCAAAAAAAAAAAAAATACACAAATTGGTATTCATCACATAATATTTTTGGACTTCGAGCTTGTAAAATTGATGATTTGGCCCCTAATAAAAGCTTTGAATGCCTCCCACCTAATACTTGCTGATGTTTCTGATTTATTGAAAGAAAAGTATATCTCAATTTGTTCCTCAATGAAAGAGATTAATTCTGGGTCCCGCAGCCATTTTTGTTGTAATCTCCATTTGGGCGGGTCCCTACTCAGACCTCTGATTTTACACATCAATCCTGCAGAAACTAAAAAGTAATCAATTCTGGAATACGACTTATGAGTATTAGAAAAGCATGAATAAAATGATATGTCTCACCATACATCACAGAGATTTAATGACTTAATAAAATGATGTAGAATTTCTCTGCTTTTGTTATGGGATTTATCCACCTTTGATGACATGTCTTTATTGGGGTTAAGAGTACAATTGAAATCTCCTGCTTTTATATATTGACCTGTAAGGGCTGACAAATTAAGAAATACGTTGTTAAAGAATTCAGGGTCATCCTGATTTGGCGCATGTATGTTGACCAAATTAAGAAATTCTGATAAAAACACACCCTGAACTATGAGGTACTGTCATGTCTCCTGTTTGTGTTGTCCTTGTATCTGGTTTTTGGTTTTGGGTTTTGATTTCATGTCCTTTTTTTCTATGTCTTGTTGTGTTATGTGTTTTGTTTTTCCATGTCTTGTGTCTCATGTTTTGATTTTCCTTGCCCTCATGTGTCCTTTAAGTTTCTCCTGTGTTCTCCCCTCTGGCTCCCTCTGTCTGTTGTCTTGTTCCCTCCTGGTCTGTTCCTCTGTGCTCCTCCCCCTCATTATCACACCTGGCTTCCTTCCTCCTCTCTCCTCACCTGTTCCTCGTCATGTCATTAGTGTCTGTGTATTTAGTCTCTGTGTTCCCCTCACTCTTTGCCCGGTCATTGTTTTCTGTTTTCTGTTTACGCTCTTGTCCATGCTCTTGTCCATGCTCTTGTCCATGCTCTTGTCCATGCTCCTGTCCCTGCTCCTCCTGAATGGTATGTGTTCTTTGAATTTTGATTTGTACTTTTCTAGCTGTTTTCTTTTGCTACTTTGTCTCGTTCTTGGTTGTTACTTTGCCTTTTGCCCTGTTTTGTCTGCTTTTGTTTCTGTAATCAGCTTTTTATTAAAGCTCGCCTTTTGTTCCTCCTTATCTTTGCCTCCCGTGTGTACTGCGTTTGGGTCCACCTTTCCCTTCCATAGTTTTCCCTTTAAACCCCAACCTGACAGGTACCTGCCTGCTTTATCAGCAATCACATTGGTAATGTTCAAAGGAATGGATTTGTGAATGAGAGTCGCAACCCTCTTGCTTGAGTATTAAAAGGAGCAGACAGAACCTTACCTTGCCACCTCCTCCTTAATCTAATGTATTCCTTAATAGAGAGATGGGTTTCTTGAAGAAAATGTATTTGAGATTTAATGCTTATCAACCTCATTACCTTTTTAACTTTCTATAATTCTGTAAACCTCTGCAATTCCAAGAAGTAAATGTAATTTGTAATCCTTTGGTCATTGCTAAAAATTGTCATCAACATTGATATCAGAAGGATAAAGTGCAAATTCTGTCTCCAAATCCAAACAGACGAACAAACAAACCAAGAAAAGTAGCTCGAAACAAACCAGACAAAATTCGTCAACACACAAACCCTGTTGCTCCAGAACTGAGCTTACCCCCTCCCCCAAATGTACACTTCAGCAATGTCGAAGACCACATCACACTAGGAGAGGAGTGGTCAAGCTGTGCTGCTTAATAGTTACTTCTCCAGTAAAAGAAACACAACAAAACATAGATATCCTCCCTCCACAAATTATGACAAAGAGAGACCTAAAGCACAAGAGAAGGGGTCAGTAAAGTGAAGCAAATAAACCATCACAATGTCTCAGGTGTTTACATTTCAAGTATCTGGTAAGGTACTGTCTTCCCCAAGGCCTCATTTAAATTATAAGTGTGTACTTTCTTATATACAGAAGGTAAGGAGAAGAAGGAAAAAAAAAAAAGAATGAATGAATGAAAATTTACCTTAGCCAGGTATTGATAATCAGAAGAATAAAGATGTGCACATCTATTAGCAGGACACTTAGTTACTGTTATTAATGTATGCTGTCCCGTATCATAGTAATGTAATAGTAACATGAGCCTTAAAAGCCACATACTTTCCATGGCAAAGTGTTCATTCATTACCATTTTCCTCTTGGATTTGCCTGATAAAAGCCTCTGCTTCGGTGGGTGTTTTAAAAGTTTGTGTGCTGCCCTTGTGTGTAACCACCAGTCGAGCAGGAACAAGGATGTCGTGTCTTATTCCCATATTGCGCAGCTTCTGTCTGACACCATCAAATTTAATCTATTTTTCTCATGTTATCAGAATCAGATCCTGAATCAGATAAAGCTTTATTGCCAAGTACGATGTTACACATACGAGGAATTTGTTGTGGTGATATTGCTGCATGCATCAAATAACTATTAAGTGAAAATATAACAAATTAACAATATAAACTATTTAAAGAATAGAAAATTTAACAAATTAACAATATAAACTATTTTAAAAAGTAGAAAATATAACTATACAATATAAATATATATACACAATCTGTTTTTTGGGTAAAAGGATAAAAGGAGCAGACCGGCTGGCAGTGAACAATTACAAGAATGATGTGCAAATGAAAATGTGCAAATGAATAGGTAGTTCAAGCTGAGCGTTAATGTAACGCATAAAGTTATGGTGCTGTCAGTGTGACAGTAGAGTCAGTGGTAGAGGTGGAGTGTGAGGAGTGTCAGGGGGGATTCAGGCCTTGTTGATAAGGCTGACAGCAGACGGGAAGAAACTGTTCTTGTGGCGTGAGGTTTTGGTCCTGATGGACCGCAGCCTCCTGCCAGAGGGGAGTGTCTCAAAGAGTTTGTGACCGGGATGGGAGGGATCAGCAACAATCTTTCCTGCACGCCTCAGGGTCCTGGAGGTGTACAGGTCCTGAAGAGACGGGAGGTTGCAGCCAATCACATTCTCTGCTGACTGAATGACACGCTGCAGCCTGCCCTTGTCCTTGGCGGTGGCAGCAGCGTACCAGATGGTGATGGAGGAGGTGAGGATGGACTCAATGATGGCTGTGTAGAAGTGCACCATCATTGTCTTTGGCAGACTGAATTTCTGCAGCTGCCGCAGGAAGTACATCCTCTGCTGTGCTTTCTTGATGAGGGAGCTAATGTTCAGCTCCCACTTGAGGTCCTGGGAGATGATTGTTCCCAGGAAGCGGAAAGACTCCACAGTGTCAATAGTGGAGTCACAGAGGGTGATGGGGGCAGGTGAGGCTGAGTTCTTCCTGTAGTCCACAACCATCTCCACTGTCTTTAGAGCATTGAGCTCTAGGCTGTTCTGGTTACACCAGGTCACCAGGTGGTCAACTTCCCACCTGTAGGTGGACTCGTCACCATCAGAGATGAGTCCGATGAGGGTGGTGTCGTCCGCAAACTTCAGGAGCTTGACGGACTGGTGACTCGAGGTGCAGCTGTTGGTGTACAGGGAGAAGAGCAGAGGAGAAAGAACACAGCCCTGGGGGGAACTGGTACTGATAGTCTGTGCATCGGAGATGTGTTTTCCCAGCTTTACACACTGTTTCCTGTCAGACAGGAAGTCAGTAATCCACCTGCAGGTGGAGTCAGGCACGTTCAGCTGGGAGAGCTTCTCCTGTAGCAGAGCTGGGATGATGGTGTTGAAAGCAGAGCTGAAATCCACAAACAGGATCCTGGCGTAGGTTCCTGTAGAGTCCAGGTGCTGGAGGATATAGTGGAGGGCCAGGTTGACAGCATCGTCTACAGACCTGTTGGCTCTGTAGGCAAACTGCAGGGGGTCCAGGAGAGGGTCGGTGATGTCCTTGAGGTGAGAGAGCACAAGGCGCTCAAAGGACTTCATGACCACAGAGGTCAGGGCGACGGGTCTGAAGTCGTTTTATCTTTTAACACATGAACCATATGCAACATATTTAACATTAAAACAAATAAAGGTTGCTCGCCTAATCTAAAAGAGGGCAGATATTGTTTGGTCAATATGTGAGTAACCCTGGACTAGAACACAAAAACTTTAATTATCAGCAACTGCTTTGCTACTTGCGTAAACGATATCCGCAATGCCAAATGGTGCGTTTTGGCCAGCATGCCGAAACTGAGCTACGGGACTCGACATGTGCTCTGACTGTGTCGTGTGCAATGCGCACGCGCAATTCACATTTGACTCAAACTAAAAATATTACCTGCAGGTCATGAAGAAAAAAAAAAACAAATGGAGAGAAATCAAAAACTTTAAATGCAAACATAATGAGTTTCACAATCAAATCAATAATTTTATCCTCTTTTGAATGGCAATTATTTGTTTGAATGAACAACTGCATGTTACACTTTTTTCAGTGTACCTTTGTCAAAGGGCTATGTGCAATTTTTGAATGTGAATGTATGTATGGGTGTGTCTCCTATACAGTTTTGTCTTCCCAGTACAGTGACTCTTTGACATAACAGATGGGACAGCAAATGTCATCTTATCTAAACTTCTATATCTTCCCATGTGGGGGATTTGCCCCCACCTGTGGCTCTTGTGACACCTCAAACAATGTGACATTCTCCCTTCCTCCTCCTGTCCTTACCACTAAGAGAAAGAATATGTAATTTCTCGCAACGTACACACATAATCTTATGAGTGATTTGTTGGAGACTTATGGCTAGTGACCCCGCTATAACATAAGATATGATCTTGCTTGCAATCAAAGTGCATACAAAGCCAACAGTGGCTTATTTCCTGTTTTTCAAATTGTGCGCGTTTGTTGTGTGACTATGATTATCCCCATTTTTGAATTCAAGATACATGATTCAGCAGAACCAGAATCATCATCTCTGAATTTGTGTCTGTATGTAACTTCTTCATATCACATTCGGCCATTTTGAATTCACAAATTCCTGTAGTCTTTTGAATGTGACTTCAACACCAACACCTCTGTCCCAAGGCGTCCCCCAAAGTTCGGTGTTTTGTGCTCTCCTATTCATTCTCTACATAATCCCCCTCTGTCATCATATGGCATCCACCTCTACATTTCCACTGAATTTAGCACAACTGCAACTTACTCAGTTCTGACCAACTGCTTAAGATCTGCATCTTGGATGCAAGATTTTTCTAACTGGATGGTAAATCAGACAACAAATAATTTGCATCAATTTAATGGTATATCGGATCAGCCCAATTGTCTGCAATGTCCAATCAATCACTCATAGTTAATAATGAGGCGCGTCAGCCAGTGTTGGTAGTAACATTAGTAACGAGAAACTTAATACATTATTTTGCAATTCAAGTGATCTATTAATAAGCTACATTATTAAATAAGTATAATCTGTTCTGTAAGAATTTCCACATATTTCTGAGTTCTTTTTATTGCCACTAAAAACAATTGAATAAGTAAATTCCATATGTATTTGCAGTGTTTGTTTCTCTCCTATGTCATGGCAGGCAGTACACATCCACACAGCCATGGTCACAACACAGCCACACGAGGATGTGCTGTGACAACATAAGCTATAGCTCAGGTATCATGTTAGCAGAGAGGGTCATCCACATTTATTTTTAGTGTTGACCTAGCTAACTGGTTCAAGGGTACATATTGAAACATGATGTAATGTAGGCTATATGAGCCTGTTTGTTATTGTTTTCATATAAGCAGCTGCTAAAACTGTTTGTAAGTTTGAAGCAAAAGGGCTTCACAGCTGCTACCTGTCAGGTAAGCGTACCTTTAGTTTCTGTTAACTTTCATCTATATCGGATAATTTCACATTTTTCTTTAGAGTCAAACAGTTAAAAAATACATGTTGTATTGGCTTTAGCCACTTGTTATTATGTTTTGTTATTAAACAGATTAAGAAAAAGATCTGAAGGGGCTTTCATCATTCCTGTTATTATTAGCCTGCAGAATTACAGATTATGGGTCATAGAATATGATATTCAAATTTGGGTGAGTCATTGCATCTAAAGGAGGACATGCAACCTCTGGACAATATAAGCAGCAACATATCAAAGCAACAGGGAGAACGGGGGTTTCATTTTGGTGGTGCAAAAGTACTCTAATGAGTTACTTTTCTCTGTAGAAAAGTTACTTTTAATGGCAGTAGTCTTGTAATTTGACTAGTTACCTTCAAAGTAAGAACACAAATAAGAACTTTGGGATGGCTCACAAAATGGTGGATTAAAACAACTTCCAGTTCAAGCAAAGGTCAAGGAGCAAGGACACAAGTAGAAGTAAGATAATTGGGATGCACCCTCTAAAGACCCTTTGAGAAGAGAATCTGAGGAAGGTAATATCAGAGGAAGTATTATGGGAGGAAGAATATATGTATAAAAATCATCTACTGGTGAACAGCATGGTCAATGCTGTTTTTGTGTTTTTATAATATCTATTTAGAAAGTCATTTATCCCTTTACTTGCTTTTAACTTACTTTCTAAATGCTTTGCTGATGCAGCAATTCCTCAGTCAATCTAAATCTGTGCATGAATTTTTGGTACTATTACATTTAGAAAAGATTTAAGTGAAGACTTTGTTCAAATCATGAACAAAACCTAACATCTGCTCTGGCAGGAACAATTACACTACATGAAATGTTCTCAAAATCTATTTCTGAGGGGAACATTACCCTGCCAGCTCAGCAACACCAATGAAAACACTGGTTAATGTTCCTGGGTCTACCAAGAAAACATCAGCTAAATACTAGCTTAACATAAAGAGTGACAAGTGATTCGCAGTGACTGACTGGTGGTGATCATAAATGTATTTGATTATTTTTATTGAAATTACACAGTTGAGCATCCAGAAATGTTTCATAGGGGTGGCCAGATGTGTCCACTTAAGATCTTGGGGTGACACACTAAAACCAAAAGCAATAACTGAATTTCAGGATTTCTATAATGCTTTTTTAGAAGTTGAGTTGAAAAATCTTGCAAAAAGTTAAGGAATTGACTCCAGAATACTTTGGTTTCTTATTCTTTATTTAATGTTCATCCAATTATCTGATGTGCATAGACTAATGCTGGTGCAGTTAACATTTTTAATGTGTGACAACGTGGTGCAAGGACAACAGCCTACTACTCAATGGGGAGAAGACCAAGGAGATGGTGGTGGATTTCCGCCCACAACGTTGCAGGACCTACAACCCTCTCTTGATAGACGGAACACCACTGGAGAGAGTGAGCAGTTTTAAATACATCAGAATACACATTTCCGAGGATTTATCATGGACTGTACACATTGGACACTGTGGTGAAAAAGGCAAGACAGCGCCTTTATCACCTTAGACAGATGAGCAGATTCAAGGTCTCCCAACGGATCCTGTTTTCCTTCTACTCTGCTGCTGTACAGAGTATACTGACTGGAGCCATATTTGTCTGGTACGGTAAAAGCTCCTGTGGGGACCGACGAGCCCTGCAGAGGGTGGTGAGGTCTGCTGAGCGGACCATGGGTACCACACTTCCCCCTCTGCATGACTTAGACACCAACAGAGCCAGAAGGATTATCAAGGATCCCATCACCACTGCAACAAACTGTGACGCCTGCGCTGTCATAGAACACGCACAGAGAGGATGAGGAACAGTTTTTTTTTACCTGTGGCAATCAGAGCCCTGAACTCTGCACTCTGAACATTATATTATTATATTATTATATTCTATTGTATCTTATTTTACTTACACTGCATTATATTTTTATTTGTACTTAAATTGAGCACAGGAGTACAGTACATGTCACAAAAACATTTCACTGCACATTCTGTATGAGTGTGTGACAAATAAAACCTTTGAATCTTGAATCTTGATCTTGAATATTTTGAGTTCCCATTTGAGTGAACCTTTATAACTATGTATCTGTATATATCTGTGTTGAGCAATTAATTGTTTTTCAACAAATAAGCTTTTGCCTAAAAAGAAAACTATACAACTTAATTTTAAGGAGCACATTTATTGTAATGAACAAAACATTTACTGGAAACAAGCCTACTCAAGTTTAAAACAACCACACTAACCTTCAGTTACTTACCAATTTCGTGCCCTGGGCAAGATTTTAACTGGTTCCTCTTGCATGTTAGACAATTTCCATCACACGCCAATTACGTTCATACACTCACAAAGACACTGGATTGCTTAATTTCATTTTTCTTTACCTCAGAAATAAAACAGTATTAACGAAACAATTGCATGAAATCAAATAAAAATACAATACAGATGAGTTATTGCACAGACCATATGATTTATTCTAATCACTTCAATCTTACATAGTTGTGTTTACAATGATATACCGCGCTGGTGTTAAAGTCCAGGCCTGCATTATTATCCAGCCCTGTTAATTACTGCACACAGATATAAACATGTAGCCCGCATAAATACAAACTCATTTATGTCAATAACCTCCACCAGGGGACTCCCCTGGCAATATGATTCTGTAGACCTTTTTCATCCAAACTTACTACCGCTGTTTCCTTCTTCTGACACACACAAGTCTATCAGAACCTGATTGGAGATATTTTATTAAATTGAAGTGAACAGTTTGTTACCACTGTTTCAGTGTGGATATCATTGGACATTTAGAGCAGCTGTCAGCCCTGCTGTCACCCCAGCAGCACGCGCCACTGGCTGCACGCAGTGACAATCAAAGAGATTACCATTACGTCATTGCGGTGCGGTAGCGGATTGGCTGGTCGTCCTGCATAATCTCACCTCCGAGTAGCAAAGGTTTTGTTCACCATGTTGGATAAACTGCTTATTTTATTTGCCTGGTAACCAATAGTTTTATCATGTCAGTGACAACGGAGCGCCGTGGGCCTAAAGCGTAAAGATTCAACCGGGTGGCTTCCTCTTTCTGCGCAGACAGCAGGCAGGTTGACGGACACCGATACGAACGAAAGGAATACTATTTTGATTTGGCGACACGGACACCGATTAGCTAGCTCCAATCTGTCAGGTTGAATACAACTGCCTTCTCTCTGTCGTCTGGCTGCAGGGTACTTTCCCGCATTAAAAGGATTTAACTTTTTGTTTTTACTTCGTTATTTGTTTGTTATTCATCTCTCTGGATGTATGCTAATGAGCAGCGAGAGGACAGTGTAAAACATACTAAAAACAAGGCTGTCGATGGGGGAAATAAATTGTCCGTTAGCCGTCTGTGAGGATTTGTCTTTTGTTTTTTTGAGTCATGTTCGAAGCCTCGTCACTCTGTCAGAATGATGGGGATTTCTTATCAGGAGCGTAGCTCAGTGGATTGGTGTAATATGTGAGTGGAGTGGATGGCCGAGGCCTGGGCCTGCCTGCGTGCGCTGTTGTATTGTGGCCTGGGCTGGGGTACACCTCCTCTGCACCGGATCAGCGGCGTTAATTACAGCACGAAGATTACCCTTATGTACAAAGTAGCCGTCCGGCCTGCGCACGCATCCGAAGGAGGATTCGGTTTGTAATAGATGCGATTTCCAAGTCTTGTGGGGCACCGGTGGTGGGAAGAGCAACGGTGCTGGACCAGAGCTTTAAGCAAACTTGTACACTTTTAAAATATGATTGCGCTGCTTCCGTGACATGCTTTAGATCACACTGTTTTATCAAGACGGGGAAGCTGAACTTCATCAGGAGGAAGGAAGCGCCACCTCTATCATGAGGGAGATCTAGAGCCACCGACTTTTTTTTTTTATTTATTGAAGGGGGGGGCGGGGGGCGGGTTATTTTCTATTAAATACATTTGATTTATCTGTGTAGGTAGTAACACAATTAGGGCTTCACTGATTTTTAAACTCGTGTGGTCATTGCTACATTTTTACATGCTTATGTTAGGATATGTTAATAAGCCCCAGGCTACAGTAGCCTAATGGTGTGGATGCCAACAATAATAATTTAGAGGAAGTGGGTCAGATCCTTGTTGGCATTATGTTAAGGAGGCTCACCAGAGTAGTTACACTCTCCACAGATTCGAAGTAGCTGTTGTTGGATCATCTGACCACCAATCTGTTTCTATATGTGTTCTTAAAGTTTAATTAGTTGTAGTGTTGCAACCTGGTAGCCCTCATCATCACTATTAGAAGCAGGTTCTGAGCAGAGGCATTTCAGCATCATTGAATGGCTCTGTGTGGCGCAACGGCTACAAATGTTACAAAAATGATGGCTGCTTACAACGGGGGGTCCTCAGCAGTGGCTGCCCATCTCCCGCACCACCACCACCAGCTCCAGCACCTTCAGCCTCCCCACATGCACCACCATCACCACGCGGGCCAGCATCTCTTGCAGCATCCGGGCTCCGCTGCCGCCGTTCACACAGTCCAACAACAGACCTCCACGGCTGCTGCTGCGGCGGTGATGCTGAACACCGGCCAGCAGCAGCCCTACTTCCCCTCTCCTGCCCCGGGACAAGCCCCCGGGCCGGCCGCTGCTGCAGCTCCCGCCCAGGTTCAAGCCGCCGCTTCTGTCAAAGCTCACCACCATCACCACCATCACCAGCAGCAGCATCATCAACAGCAACACACGCACCACCTACAACAGCAGCTGGATATAGAGCCTGACAGGCCCATAGGCTATGGAGCATTTGGGGTTGTCTGGTGAGTGTACTGCACTATAATTCCTGAACAGATTACTTGTATTCACGCATATTTTAGCCTATTTTACGAAAAGCTATGCACATACACCTAGACTGTATTGTTGCAGCTTAATTTCAGGCAGGCGCTGTTTCAGTAAATCACTATAGCCTGTATAAAAATGAACTTTTACAGTGGTTGTGGTTGATTTTTTTCCAGATAGATTATTTTTCTTATAATTTTCATTTAATCTAACGTTTCAAATATCTGCATTTGAAACTGCAACATTAGTTGAAAGTAATTCCTACTAATGTAATTTAATGGACAACAATAAAGAGTAAAGCACTTCATGTTTAATGTGATGAATAACTAACTTCCAAAGCTTGGCAAATTGTATTGAGCAATCCTTACATCAGTTCAAACACTGTAACATACTACAGCCTTTTGTTGACAGTGGTCATCTAGTGTATAGAGTGTAAATAACTAGCATAGAAAAAGTTTTCAAGTACAGTGACCACATGTATTATCCAGTAGAACAGGTGAAAGGCACTTAGTATATGTACATTTTTTAAAGCTGAGCTTTACCAATATTTTATTTTTGGAGCCAATACAGTTATCAGGGAGTAAAGCATTCTTATATCAATATATTGGCTGATATAAACACCATTTTTACAATGATCCCTTTAAGATCAACTTCACATATAAAATGATGATCAGTGTTGTATCTGACAACATATACATGAATAGTCATATTAGTGTGATAGGACTATGATGGCTAAAAATATCAGCCAACTGATGTATTGCTCTGCCTCTAATGTTAACTAGCCCAGTGAATTTCATTCACATGCCACTAGCTAATGTTTATAAACATTAACATAATGTGTTAAGAAATAATGTTAGACTGTAATTATGTGCTGGTGCACCCAAATGAAAGAAATGGGTGCACCAGTGTAACAGGTTAGTCTAGAGCATTGCATATGTGCCTTGGCCTGATTGCCCAGCAGGCCACTAGGATTACAGCTTTTTAGGTTTAAGCAAGCTAACTGCTGAGTGCTAATCAAAGTTACATAATATTGCTAAACAAATTAATTCCTCCTTCCTTGCCATTTCTTCCTTTGTGTAGCTAGGTAGCAACCTTAAGGCCATGTCTGTCTATCTATCTAAGTACATTTATATTCAGCAGACACACATGCCTACACACACAATGGGCATCCATAAGCTAATGCCTGCTGGGTTAAACCTGCAGTAACATAATAAACATTAAAACAAAATAACTTGCATGAAATAATTAATGTTAAAAAAAATAAAAAATAAAAAAGATAAAAATAAATAAATAAATAAATATATAAATATATATATATATATATATATATATATATATATATATATATATATATATATATATATATATATATATATATATATAAAAAGGAACAGTTAATGGCACACTACCTACTACTCTTGTTAGTGGTCAAATATTGGTAAAGGAGTGAGAGGGATCCTAGGCATCAGAGAAACAATGGAGGGAAAAATATTTGCCATAATCTTGAATATTTTCACATATGACTTGGTGATTTAAGGGTTAATTTCAACCAAAGTAATTTTAAAAACCCAGACAATGTTAAGTTGTGTTTTGTTTCAGTTGAGTTAAAAGTGTTTTACATTGACTGGTTTTGTCAATGGCGTCTGGAGGCTTTTGGAGTGATATAACTGCTGTTCCTGGTTAAATATAAAGGATCTTACTCTTTAACAAAGGCTATCTGTAAGGATCTGGCTATAATTTAGTCATACATTTGAAATGTAAACCTAAGACAAACAGTAGCCAAAAAACCCCCAACCTTTTAGCAGACATACTATATCAAGCAGAGTTGCCCACAAGAATTAAGTTGCAGCAATAGCAGTTGTGTCACTGCTGCCGGCTGAGGCGATCCACCACTTGCCTAAATTTTTGTATCTGTTAGACATTTATTTTGGATTTTATTCAGTTGATACAAATAACTGATGATTACCTGCTTCTAATGGTCGATAGAGACACGACAACCAATAATTTGAAATAGCTTATAACCTGTAGTTTATGTACACATTAGGGTAAGAAAGGATAAGTTGTAGTGATCTTCTTGATGTTGTTCTTGTTATTGTTCTTCTGTTCTCTACTTTTATTGTTGGATTGCATACCAAATTTCAGAGTGCAAAAAGCCACCTTCTGTATCGGAGCGTGTAAATGTCTGTATCAGCATGTCTGATGTGCAACAAGCACATAGCCCTCTGATTAAGCAAAAGGATAATATGGCTCTTTTGAAATTAAGAGGTAATGAGAAGGGAAGAGTGGTAATGTGAAAATATGTTTGGTGTGTATACTCCTCAATGCCATGTGCAGGGCTAAGTGAAGTCTGTGAATGCACCGAGACATTATGTGAATGAAACTAAAACATTACCTTGTCCATGAGCATTCGTGCCTGAGTCATGCCAGATAGATTTGAATATGAAATGCTGGTTGTTTAATGATGTGTGTTTACCACCAGTGAAGTAGAACTCTACCAGTTCAGCTACTTGAGTGCCCCTTGAAGAAAATTTTAATGTGCGATCATTCGTTTTTATACCTGGACTGTTCATTTGCCTGTAGTTTACAGTAGCTGCAACAACATACAGAGTGTGTGTATCTCTGCGTTTGCATTCTGATCAATCAACTGACCAGAGACTCTTGCCCCATTAACAACAAAAGGCTGCCTTTCTGCCATTTTCTACTGTCTTCTCCTACATGTTTTTTCTAAACACACACTGGCAATACGGACCGGCATGGCTGAAAGCGAAAATTTTCAGGCAGAGATGGAAGGGTTCACTGCATTTACCACACAAGACATGGTGTGAGGCAGAATGATCACTATGGGGAAACACCTTTTTTTAAAAACAGCTTTAATTAAGGCATTTTCAGTTATAGAGATAAAGGTTTACATACATACATACATACATACATACATACATACATACATACATACATACATACATACATACATACATACATACATACATACATACACATATCAGTTCTCATGAACATGAACCCGTACTAGTACCCTCCCCTCCTCCCTCCCCACATACCCTCCCTTGGGACCAAGAGTATGAGAGAGAGAATAAGAAAAGAGAGATCCAATGCTGCATAAGTGTAACATCAATGGGCTAGTCAGACAGGTTGACAAAATTAAGTACCAAGGTAACATGATGGTTAGATATTAAACTTCTTTACATACTAAATAAAGGGAGACCACGGTCTGGTGTCACAAGAGCAGTTCAGTGTATGTTTTATCTTTTCTAACTGAAGTAGAGATAGAACCTCCTGAATCCACCTCCTTAAGGACTAGTGCAGTGCCTGTAGGAAATATATATTCCTATAAAAAAGTAGCTTTTTCATGGATGGCCAAATGAGGCTGTGTTTGAAGGTGGGACTTAAAGGATATTTAGGTTTGTTGTGAAATCCAATATTCCAGGGTATAATTGGCCGTTTTTGACTATTTTTGATTTTCTATTATATTTCACCTTAAAAACTATCTACTTGGCGTCATTATTTTCAGCATAACCTCACGTGTGACTATACAATTATTATTTTTTTTATTTTGACATACTGTAACACAATGGACCTAAAATTACAAAAAAGATCCATAAAATCCGACTACAAAAAGTTACATATTTTTACTGTGAAAACCACAAATGTTTAACAAACCATTTTTATTACTTATAATGCAATATAAATTGTTTGCTGAATATGTGCATACATTTTAAAAATGCTGTCTCTACACCGACTGTTGTTGCCTGTCATTCATCCGCCCTCCCACAACTTCCTGTTCCTCAACAACCAAACTTGCTGCCTGGACACTTTTGTGACAAAAGCTCATTTGTACCATTTCTTCCTGCACCAGACACAAAGCAAACGTGACGGCAATGTTTGCGAAAAAGCATGGTGGACATTACCACACTAAGTTCGGTTTTGGACCTGCCGGTGCGTCCGTCGACTTGGAAGGTGGGCCGTGTGGGGTGTCGGTCCGGACTTGTTTAGTCTCATTAATCCACAACAGTCAGTTTAGATGCACAGAACAGAATGGGACCGAACTGCCGGCAAAATCCAGGTCCAGTTCGCGCTGCTGCAGGTACAAATCCGCTTGTTTTCGTGGGTTTGAGCTCTGCAGTGATTGGCTCTGGTGTGCATGTGGCTACAGTGTGCAGTTATTAGCTCTGGTGCGCACATGACTGTGGTGGCTACGGTTAGCAATGCTAACAGAATTGGTAAAGCATTTATGAAATAAATTATTAACAGTATCATGGCAGTCCAAACAAATGCGATGTTGCACACCTTTGAACCAAGCAGCAGCCATGTGGAAACTCTCAGGTCAGTTTGATCCTGATCTGCAGAGATATTTGAGGAACACATAGTCACACACACAGATAGACAGACAGAGATTCCTTGCTTTTATAGAGAGGTGGGCATTTGTTAGATTTCCATTTCATCAAAGGTCCCATATTATACTGTTTTTCATCAATTTCACACAGATGTCAGAGGCCCGGCAGCTCTGTATTCGATAGGCATTGCCCCAAACCCATCTGTGGTCCTGAATTTCAGCTGTCTAATGAGCTAATGCTAATGAGCTCCGTCTGTCAACGCCTACTTGGAGAGCCCTTCCTGCTACATCACTCTCAGGGAGAGGATGCCCCTTGCGTTAGCAGTAGTGTGCGCTATTATTTACGGTGGATGTACATATGTATCACTGTGGCTTGCAGAGATTTTTTCGTTCAACCATACCAGTTTGACCCAGAATGGGACCCAGAAGGAGAGGCTCCTGAAGAAGTACAGACTCTGTGGCTGCAGCAGGATGTTTCAGAATGGTTAGTGTGTCTGTATAATGTTAGTTTGTGCGTATGTGTTGTTGCGTTTAGCACTGTGAAGCTAATGGCTAACAACTAGCGAAAGCTGTGTTTGTCTCCAACACAGTCTCCAAACTCTTGGACAGTGTTAGCATCATCTCTGTCTCCAGTCTGCACATGTTTCCAGACTTTTTACTGCGACAACCAAGCTCCATTGTAATATCATTAACATTAAACTCGCTTCAAACTCCATTGCATAGTGGACCGAAGCAGAGCTAACTAGTTAGCTGATTTACAGCTGACTTCACCATACTTGTAGGCAACTGTAAAGACTATCAAACCGTGGCTACACTTTTCGGTGGCTCGGGTGCAGTTGCTGGGTCCGGTATGGTTGGGACTGATCCTTTTACGAGGGTCAGTGTCGAGGCAAAGCCAGCTTTGTACTGACGCTCGTTACTGAAGCAGTCCGATGTGAAGCGATGAGCACACACACACACAAGCAAACACGAACCGTAGCTGGCACGTTGTCTTAAAATATGAAACGCAACCACTGTCTCTTCTGTTGTTCTGTAGCTGGGACAGTATATAGGCACTTATGTTGATTTTTACAACCAACAACAGAGCTATTTGCGTGTTTATCTTTGAGCGACGACATTTTGAAACACTGCTGTCTCACTGCTGGACACACTGAACTTCACCTCGGGGATGAACGCCCCCCCTCTCAGATATCTCCTATCACAGCACAGAGGAGGTCGGCCTCTGATAATGACTCCTTTCGTTACATAACGAAAGGAGCAGAATCTGAACAGCCTGTAGGAGCGCCGTGTTACCAGTGGGTGGGCTGCAGAGACCATGCAGGAATCACTTGTTTTCCTCATTCTGGGAGTTGGCAGGCTCAGGGAGGACCAGCTTATATATGTAGAGACCAGAGAAAACATGTTTTTTATATGGGACCTTTAAAATCACCCTGCAAGTTATAAGGCTACAAAATGCTATTGCTCTCTTTTGTGTATTAGTGGTGCATATTTCTGAGCATGTGACTCCAAGTAAAGCAGTGAGTGGATTGGGTTTGAGGGGTGTGTTGCATAGAACTGATAGACAGTCGAAAATGGCGGACCAGAAATCAACTTAGGAGGAACAGGACCAGAACATATATGGCCCAGTGACACTTGGTTGCCACACCTGGGACAGGTAGGCAGAACAGACGAGTATATTTTAGCTAACCTATCATTGGAGTAATGTAACCGATGGACTACTTTGAATTGTATCAACCCGTGCCTTAATCATATAGAGGAGGTGTGTATGTTAGCGATACATTTAGCCCAGACATCATCCAGTATCACAATTTCCAGATCCTGTTCCCATGCTTCACTCGTTTTAGTGTGCGATGGGGGATCCATATTATGTATTATATTATATGCCTTGGAGATCAGACCCCTGTTCCATGAAATCAGATTTAATAAATCGTACACAGAAACTTTGTTTGGTGGCTTGGGGTAAGTAGGGAAATGTTTGGGGGCGAAACTGCGTGCTTGGAGATATCTGAAGAAGTGAGATCTCAGGATATTATTGTCTTTTACTAGGGCTTCGAAGGACAGGAAAGAGCTCTCATCAAACAAATCATCAAAGAAAACCAGTCTGTGCCGATGTCAACCAGTGAAATTCTGGTCTGCCTGTGAGGGTGCGAAGAGATGGTTGAAAGAAAGAGGGGAGAGGCTTCATTGATCAAGGTTAAAATGCTTACGAAATTGTACCCAAATTCTAATGGAATTAGACGCCACAGGATTAGAAAAAGTCTTACTATTTGTCTGTGTTGCCAATGGAGCTGTTAGCAGTGAGATAGGGGATATCGATGAATGTGATGAAAGCTCCATCATCGCCCAGGTAGGCCCATTTTTCCATCCATCCATTATCTGTACACATTATATGTACGCCGCTTAATCCTCTGCAGGGTCGCGGGGGGGCTGGAGCCTATCCCAGCTGACTTAGGGCGAAGGCAGGGGACACCCTGGACAGGTCACCAGTCTATCACAGGGCTACACATAGAGACGAACAACCAGGCACACTCTC
The DNA here is from genome assembly GCF_904848185.1 of Acanthopagrus latus. Taxonomy (NCBI): domain Eukaryota; kingdom Metazoa; phylum Chordata; class Actinopteri; order Spariformes; family Sparidae; genus Acanthopagrus; species Acanthopagrus latus. Next base: position 31,473,951 of record NC_051040.1, on the reverse strand, counting down.
ATTCACACCTACGGACAATTTAGAATGATCAATTAACCTCAGTATGTTTTTGGACTGTGGGAGGCGGAGTACCCGGTGAAAACCCACGCTTGCACAGGGAGAACATACAAACTCCACACAGAAAGATCCCAGGCGTCCTAACCGGGACGCGAACCGGGGATCTTCTAGCTGTGAGGCAGCAGTGCTAACCACTGGGCCACTGTGCAGCCAGGCCCATTTTTGTCAGTGAAAAATGTCACCCAATATGTCAGTTTGGAATTATTTGATGCCCAATAATAATGAGGAAGTTGGGGAGACACAATCCTCCTTCCAGTTTAGGTCCTTGCAGATAGATCTTCTTTAAATAAGGCGTAGTGTGGTTCCATATAAAACATGAGACATACTAGTACCAGTTTAATGATGATGAATAAGTAAATAAATGAATAAGAAGCTACCTACACATTATTGATAATTGATAATGGCCACTGTACTCTAATTACAAATGAACCCCATGTTAACATTGACTGGTTAATGCACCCTTTCAAAGCTGCCATGACTTAGTTTACCATTCAGATAAAAAGTAGATAGACTGTATGTGACATTTTGAGGCATAACAGGTTGTATGTGAGTGTGGGGTTTACAGTCCTTCAGTTACCTGTATCCTCGGTTTGTATGTGACCGATAATGTATTGCTTAGCTTCAGCAGGGTTGTTGAACGATCTCTGTTCTCCATTTGGGCCAGTGATTTTCAATGTCGTGGGGAACAGTGTTAGGGCAGTGGCTCTGCAGCTCTCTCACTTCTTTAAAGACAGCCTGACGTTTCCTCACAGCAGCAGTGTAGTCTGGATAGATGTAGATCGGCTTGTTATTGTGTAGAACTGGGCGCCGGCATGCTGCCCTTTTCAAGACATCCATCTTCTCTTGAAAATAGTGAAATTTAACCGCAATCGGTCACGGGGGTCCCCTGCTTGGGTTTGGGCAGCAGGCTTCTGAAAGTTCGGTCAAGTGTCGGAGTGTAGTCCAGGCCCAGTGCGTCTTGTAGTAGCTTAGCCATTGACATTTCCATACGAATATCCCCAAGGCTCTACTCTGATAATTCGACAATTATCTCTGCTCTGTCTTGACTCCAGATCTTCGTTCTTAGATGTTAACCCTTTAAGGCCTAAGCCTAAAAATTCTGGCCTGGACCTCTCTGGCTTATTTAACTATAAAATGTCCTGTGATTAAGTGCTTTTGCCCATTTTTTTCAGAACACTTGGAACTATAAAATTTGAACAGTGTGAAACATATTTACAATATTATTTTTTCAATTGTTCTGTAAAAACAACAATAACAATGAAAACTATGTACAGGCGTTTTTTTCCCTCTCAACTCTCTCCTCTCTAGCTTTGATGATACTGCCAATGGCAGTTTCTGTCTGGCAACAGGCAAAGTCCCACATCACAGCCCTCACACTTCCAAGGAGTGCTTCTGTGGCAAACTTTGCACCGCCGTCGCTCCCCGCTGGCCATCTGAGCCTTTGACAGTCCAGTGCCTGTGGGGACAGGTAGGTGTTGGCATGGACCACCGGTCGTCTCGGGCTTGCCTTTTAGATCAACTCCAGGTGTGCAGCAAGCTCCTCCTGGAAGGCCTGTCTCGTGAGTGGCCTCTGCTGCATGCTGGCCGACTGGACTTTGTGGATCACAAAGGAGTTGGTGACCATAATATCCACCAAATGCTGGAACACAGTGGTGGTCCACCTCTTGGTTTTATGGTGGACCAAATTTGTCCCAATCATTTGGTCAGAGGTGTTGAGGCCACGCATGTACTTGTTGTACTCTGTGATTGCTGTGGATCTGGGGATGGAGATCTTCTGTTTTGTCCCATCCATCTTCTGCCAGCGCAGCACTGTCTCCCCACTGTACACCGGGTGGATGGTGGAGCACAGGGAGACCTCTCGAGTATCCATCCATTTGACAAACAGAAGATCCCTGTCCCTGACCCACCGTATGCTGCCTCACGGGGATGTTTTAGTGAGGGCATTCTCTTGAGTGGTGGGGACTCCGACCCTTCCTTGTCTGTAGGTCCCACAGGCTCCGACCCCCTGCTGGCTCAGGTGTGTGAAGAGGAGAGGACTTGTGTAAAAATAGTCTGTATAGACAGTGTACCCAGATCCTAGGTATTTCTTTTACACCAGAGCAGTCACAGCATCAAATGAGAGCCCCTTGCCTGATGACATGCTGGACTTGCCTGTGTAGAGGGCGAAGTTGATTGTGTAGCCATTGTTATCTGTAAGCATGAAGAACTAAGAAGAACTAAGCCCCCACTTCATGGGCTTTGCCTTCATATACTGCTTTATGCTGAGCCTGGCCTTGGTTGCAACCATCCTCTCATCTACAGCAAGGTGCTGTCTAGGATGGTAATAGAGTTTGCACCTTGCACCAGATCATTTCCATAAGGGGTCGGACCCGGTGTAGGCGGTCACATTCTTCAGTGCCCTTCTTCTCTTCATTTATTTGGTCCTCCGCTGGGTCGCTCATGTGGACATTTGAGAGGCCTCGAACCGGTCTCTGGCCATGCGGTTGCAGGGAATGGGATGTGGCGTCGCCCCCCCCCCCCGTCCAACAATAGCGACCATCACCGTGGCAACCCCCGTCTGATGATAGCGACCATATTTATTTCTTGACGTAGCTCGGCGGAGAGGCTCTCTATTTGAGTGTGCAAGTCTGTCGATAGTGTAGAGACCATGTTCTCCATTTTGGCCAAGACCGACCGCTCAGAAGCTTTGATGGCTTCCATTATGGAGGCGACGGCCGAGGTGTCTGTCAGTGGTCCTTCCACGGGAGAGTCCGGGGTTTTGGCTGCTTCCTTGGGCCTTTGTTTACTTGACATGAGTGCAGGCGTTAAAAGGGTAGAAAGAAGACAGAGAAAAGAAAAAAACTGCAGCTACTGTATACTAGGAGGTTTAGGATACGCTTTGGTTAGTTGTTTGATTGTTTTAGAGGATGAAATTAAACAAAATTGTAATTTTCACGCAGAGCTCAAGGAAGATGCATGTTTACATATCGCTGCTCTCGAATGCCTCCCTTCACACTGGGGAAACACCTTGAAAACATACAGACATCATCATCATGATGTGTACTGCCATTGCTCTTTAGGATCCACAGCACTGGCTTTCTGTGTGAATTACACAGCGGTTTGTCTTCATGCTGGAGCTGCTTCGCTCTGTGTGAATGACCAATGGCGGAGAATTGGCGAACCACCACTGTGGCGATAATGCGGATTCTCTGTGTGAAAGGGGCTACTGATTCTCAATTCTTTCCCCCCTCCTCTCTCTGTGATGTGTTGTTCATAAAGTAAAGTACATTTTCCCTCCAGCTACTGTCGGCAGTCAACATTTCAGTTTAGCGAACTCACTGGAGTTCAACGTTACAGATCCCTGCTGCAGTCAGGCCAGATTAGCTGTTCTCCCAGTATTTTTTTCCCTTCAGGCCTGCCTCCTTACACATAAAAATAAAAAAAGTTAAAATAAAAAACAAATGCTTCAGAGTACACTGATAGACGAGGGCCATTATCACATGAAGCACAAGTCTTTTGGAGAAAACGTCCCCAATCAAATCCGTAACTTAACAACTTTATGTCCGGCTGGAAAATCATCAGTCAACATAGGGTGGAATCTCCTGATTATACTCTTGTAGTATATCGAAGCAGAATGTTCATTGTCTACATTGCGATGCATTTCAAATCAAGAACTTTTTACACCTCTTGCCATTTTTGAATGACTGTAGAGGAAACACCACCCCTGTTCACTCTGCACCTGAATCAGCTGAGCGTTGGCTCTGCACCTTTAGCTACTTGAGTATTTTTAATGTGAAACATCTGAGCAGGTGATAGATCTTTTTTATGGCTGTTGATTTACTGTCAAAGTGGAAAAGTATATGAAATATGAAAATGAATTTCCATGACAGAAGAGAATTGAGTATGTCTGGACTGATGTAATTGTAATGTTGATGTTATTTTTATTTTATCAAGTAAACATGGAAAAGTGTTGAGTTTGTATTCAGCAAATACAAACAGCAGATCAGAAAGTATAACGGATCCTTACTTAAATATGATGAGGCATAGCATTGTCCCCAATGTAAGCCTGTTGGAAATAAAGGCCTGTGAACAAATTAAGGATATAATCTCAAGACTATTTGGACATTTCTACCAGCAGGAACCCCTCATGTTATACTTATCATTCCACTGCACTGTGGTCGAAAGTTCCTCTGGTTGAGAATGTGTGCTTAGTGATGGTGTTTTGAGCACAGCCTTGTCTTGAAGCCTTAGATCTCTGTCCATTGCCATCTGTTTGCCTTGACTGATCCTATTTGAAAAGGTTCACTGAAGGTTGCGCATGAAAAAGCTGTAGTGTGTAGACCTGGAAATGGAATGCTCTTACCTGCTGCGTTCCTTGCAAGGACCCTGATCTCTGCATTCCTGTACTGTAACAGGCTGGACACACTGGATGCTTGTCTACAGTGTCGCGACTGCGTTGCTGAGCTGCTCCTGCTCACGTGTTCGTGTTCACATAGGCAGCTTTGCTGCTGCACATGGCTGCTCCCTGCCCTATCTGTTTACATGGAGTTGCCTTTGATAATTATCAATTAATATGATGACATTTTCCTTTACCCAAGCTGAAAGGACCAATACAACAGGAGGGGGAAAGAGAGGGAGGGAGGAAGAGAAAGTGTGTACAGACAAAAAAACTGCTGTTTACCTGTGTGTATTCTCTTCATGTTTATGAATTTTTCTACAGATACAGACCGTAAAACTGTAGTTAAACGCTTGTCTGATGTTTATGCCTCCAGGTCGTTTTCAGGTCTGTTTGAGAGAATCTGAGAACTGCACGCGTGATGCTTTAGAAATAGTTGAGACTCTAGATGAAGCCTAGCTTCACTTGGTGTGAGAAGTACAACTCGTGCATTCAGTGTGTCTGATCTAACCTGTTAACACGGACACCAAAATGATAAGATGTTACGCCACACACAGGTGCTGCTTATAAGCAATCAGTCTTTAAGATTCTAAGTCAACCAACAAACATGGTGAGGGGGCTCCTGACCACTCAATTACCTTGTCATTCAACCAAGCTAACATCTACCTGTGTCTCCTGTGGGTAGGCCACACTGCTTCCATAACCATCCACAAAATCATTTGGAATTGGCCTCTAGAATAAATATGTCTCATGACAATCTGGGCAGTAGTTACACCTGAATCTGAACTTAAATGTTGGTTCATTAATGTCTGAATTATTAAATAATTGTCAAAGTTATAACACCATCCTCTATTTTGTTGGGTTAGGGTTAGGGTCCTCTAGGGTCAATTTTAAAATTCTGGTTTTAACTTTCAGAGCTTTGCATGGTCAGGCTCCGCCTTACATCAGTGATCTGATCCAGCCTTACACCCCGGCTCGGGCTCTGAGGTCTGTGGATCAGAATCTGCTGATGGTTCCACGCACTTATTTCGGGACCAGAGGAGATCGATCCTTCCATGCTGTTGCTCCCAGACTTTGGAACGATCTTCCGCTCTCTCTGTGTTCAGTGGAGTCTGTTGACTCCTTCAAAAGATAACTTAAGACCTATGTATTTGTTCAGGCTTTTGCTTAATTGTCTTGGGGCTGCTATGATTGTCACTGAGTTGTCTTGGCCTTTTGAATTTAGATTTATATGTTCTTTTTAACTGTGTATTGTTTTGTTGTAATTACAAAGAGCTTTGTGACCCTGGTCTGTGAAAGGCGCTGTACAAATAAAGCTTACTTACTTACTAGCCTAGGTTTTCAAAGGTGATCGATCTATCTATCTATCTATCTATCTATCTATCTATCTATCTATCTATCTATCTATCTATCTATCTATCTATCTATCTATCTATCTATCTATCTATCTATCTGTCTATCTATCTGTCTATCTATCTAAACATAAATACACACACACACGTATAAAATCTTGTTTGCTTACATACTTACCCAGGTCAGTGACCGACCCCAGAGATGGAAAACGAGTCGCCCTCAAAAAGATGCCCAATGTCTTCCAAAACCTTGTTTCTTGCAAGAGGGTATTTCGGGAGCTGAAGATGCTGTGTTTCTTCAAACATGAAAATGTAAGTATGCAAAGCAGTGCTAAAAAGTGTCTTGCTACAAATACAATCACACTGTTTGGCCATTTTTGTGGTCATTTTGAAAGCTGTTTGTGTTGCTGTCTGAATCACATTAGGCTTAAAGGTATTTCTTATATTTAAGTGTATCCTTATTGACAATTAGGGTGGACAGAACATTATAATCAACTCTCATTATAACAAATACTATATAGTCAACAGCTAAGAATTATTGTACAGCTGTTCTTTTTGCTGCATAAGTAAGCCAGGTGAAAGTTACCTAGGCAGCTAAGTGACAGCAGGAGAAAACACAAGCACTTTGCTCACTTGAAAGAAGACACATTCCAACTGCTCAAATGGTCATTAGGTTGCTTTAACCACTCACCCTCAATGGCAGTAACAGCTATATAGCCAGTGTGGCTGCGTGTGTGGACTTTGTTGTTTTGAAGGTGTGTTTCACCTTCTTTTCTTTGCATCAGAATCATTGTCCAGAAATGCATTAAAATCCATTTGGCCTCTGACCTCGCTCACTAGTGCAAGATGCTGGATGGTGTGTACTTTTACTGCAATGTAATCTATATCATCATACAGTACCATTGCTAACATAACATAGTTTTTCTGGACAATGACATCACCACATTACAAATAATTGTAGCTCAAGAAACTACAATGTTCATTACAGCTCAGTATAGTTCCAACAAGGTGACAACTTTCTCTGGAGTTAGCTTTAAGTGTCCTCAACTTGCAAAGAGAGAAGTAAAATGAACATCCTCTGTGACTCACCGTGTAGCAGTCCATCGGCCATACTGGGATCTTGTCATGGATGCCACGGTAGTCCCACTCTGGGTACAGTACAGACAGCTGAGCGTAGATCTGTCTGCTCCCCTGTGGCATTCTGATGGTGCTACGCTATTAGATTATCAGGGCTTCTAAAAACAAGCTAACTGTTGCGTTGGCTTACTACTATCTACTGCTGGATAAAAAATGGGAAACAAAAATCCAAAAAAACGTGAACCTTGTTGAAAAGACCAATATAAAATGTAATTTCATGTGATGTACTGTGATGTACACTACAATTTATATAATGTTTAATTATAATTGTCGGCCCGAGCACTGACCAGTGCAAGGACCTATTGGAATTGCTAAGATGATTATTTTTCGTATTTCTATAATTCAACGTGATTGGGTGTGGGTGTGGCCAGGGGACTCCATGGTGCTTTAATTATAAATTACAGTTAAAAATGATATTTGTTGTTGCATAATCTCAGTCATCCAGGTCAAGTTAATTCCAAGTTCTGTTGTAAGCAACTGTTTCAGTTTCTTGAAGACGTTTCGCCTCTCATCCAGGAGGTTTGGATAATAATTATAATAGAAATAGTATTTTTTTGTAGTGATAAGCCACTCTATGCTTTTATCACTTTATCGAGAACTGAAGGCAACATTGGAAAGTATCACTGGACAAATGCCAAGTCAGTGTTGTTTGCTAGTTGTTGATTGTTGCTGGTTATTGTTTTGCCCAGTTACAGGCATGAGACTATGGTTCCAGCTCCAGTTACCTAATTTGCATGTTGAAATCAGATCACAAAATGGGCATAATTAGAATATAAATAACACTTACTGATACCAAGTGTAAATGCAAAGGTCCTGTGAGCAGATGCTATTATTCAGAAAACATATCCAGAAACAGATATCATGTATTAGTCTGAAAAATCTTTTAAAATAATAATAATAAAAAAAAGTTTAAAAAAAAAGAAACATACCTTGCCTTTTAATTGTTTCTTCAGGTGCTCTCTGCTCTGGACATACTACAACCTCCACACATCGACTTCTTTGAAGAAATGTATCCTTTACCATTGATTCATATGATGATGGTTTCAGGCATTTAATGTATTTATATGTACAATCGTTCTAAACCTGTGGCCAGGTAATGTAGATTGTTTTCAGGCAATCGAACATTTCGTAGTGCTCAATCAATGTTCTAAGATAATTCTTTCAGCTGGAACTTTATTGGTTGCTGCTATGACTATGCTTGCATTAAGTTCGAAGCTGTCCTTAGCATGCTATGTGCGGCTAAGCATGCAGCTAAATTTGTGGGTGGGGTGGGGGTTGTTGCTAGATTTAGAAAAAAAACCCTTGTTTAAAGTATTGTAAGGCAGGGTTCTCCCCAGATGGTGGAATAACGGCACTGCGCCGCTATACTCATTTTCAATATTAGCTGCTTTGTAGCAGGTGTTTGTGGGCTGCCGCAGTCTTCTCGTAGTAAATGCCAAGCTACTAACGAGACAGTGCCGTTTTAGGAGCAAGCTCTTGGCTCGCGGCATGTTGTTGTGTTTGTTTCTCTGTGGAAAGTCAATGTGGGGGCGGAGCCCACTATGAACTATGGGAGCCCATGAGGAGTGCTGGAGGAGCAGGTTAAATTAAAAAAAAAAGCGAGCTCCCTGACAGTGTGCCACTACACTACAAATTTCTGGGGAGAACCATGTAAGGCATTGATGTTCAGTAAGTAGGATGATAATGCAGATGTGTTTCTCACCTCTTCACCACCTCATCTCAAACAAACTCAATGAAGTTGTTGAAGTTGAGAAATTTATAATGTATAATGAATGATATACAGTACAGTTACAATCGGAAATATTAAACCCCTTCACTTCATTTTAGTTGTGTGAATAAAGGCTAAAGAAAATATATCTGTATAAATAGTACTTTGGTGTATTTGATAGTATATTTCTTTGCCAGTTGCTTGTTTAGTTTAAATATTTACTTGTTTAGCATGTATAGTTTTGTGTAGTTGGTATTTTATTTTGTTTTTGCACTTTAGCAATTTGGGTAATACTGTGGGCACCCATAGGTAGAAGGGAAGGTTTAATTTTTTACACCAGAGCAAACAAGCCATGCAAGATTTATTTGATCTTCATTTGCTTGCTTGAAACCAAAGGAACATTGAACTTTTTTTGCCTGCATATGTTTCAAGCCCATGATGCAGCAGTGGCCCTTTGATTTACATTGGAAGTTTGATCCTAAGTTTTTTCTTGACAAATGGCCAATGCATGTATATATATATATATATATATATATATATATATATATATATATATATATATATATATATATATATATATATATATATATATATATATATATATATATATATCATAAACTTAGCCTTGCTAAAGCTAAACATGAGAACCTGTTTTTGGTCTCTGAGTTTGGTATTTTTGGCACCCCCTATTGGTAGGGCTTTATTTATGGTCACTGATACACAAATTATTTATCAGTTATGGCATTTTCTTGTTAAGCCCTGTCCGTTGTCAAGTTTAATGAATGATGGTGGCCATGTTTTTCAGCTGAACTTGATACCAGTTTTGGTGTTGATAAACTCAAAACTTATTTCACTGTTCTGTGGTCCAAGGGGCTTTTTGTAGAGCTTCTTGACCTGTGTGTCAGATTTCTAATTATTCTAGTTTAAAGTATTAAGGGTGTAGCTTTTCCTAAATTGCATATTGGGTTTTAATGACAAACCCACCATCTGGCCAATTGGGCACATAGCACTTACATATCATTTACAGTTATTGGGACAGGTTTCATAGCTCATTACAGCAGCAATTTGATATGACAGAATGATGATAAGACAATTTAGTTCCACCTCTTTGGGACTTCAACCCTAATGACTTCTTGGATGACATGACATGTAGGGTCATAAATGTAATTTGGCAGTCCAAAAGAAACAGGAGCCATGCTGATATTCTGGATTAACCCTGAATTAAAGATATAAAGTACAGCTAGAATGACAGCGCCCTCATCCTGTGGCTCTCAGTGAAAGTTGTTTTTTGTATTTTTGTTTTTTTCTGTTGATTTCCTATTGGTCAGCTATGTGGTGACTGAACTGATGCAAAGTGACCTCCATAAGATCATCGTATCACCACAGCCACTGAGCTCAGACCATGCCAAAGTCTTTCTTTATCAGATTTTACGAGGTAGGTTCTCTTCTTGTTGTTTTTTTGCATAAAATGTTCTCCGTTAAAGTGAAACTCTCGCCAAAAAGCAACCAACCTATGTTTTATTTGTGAATGTGTATGAGTCAAACCTTCGTGGAAAAGCATATTACAACCAAAGAGGCACTTTTAATATTTACCATAGTTTCTTTTTCGGGCGAGCTCATTTTCAGTTGAGTGCTGGGGCACTTGTACGCTAGCATCAAAACATTAATATAATATTATATATTATTATTAAAACACTAAGAAGGCACAACATGAAACTTTGCTTGTAGTATCACCAGAGTCTCTTCACATGAACACCATCATTGAGAACATTGTTTGTGTACACAGAGTTTGCTAAAAAGAAGGTTTTTGAACAACTCACGTTAGCAGCTGTATCTTAGGCGTGCTGCCATCATGGCAGACAAAAAGTGTCGATCCCCGAGTGCGACCCAACAGGAAAGTTTGAGGAGCGGTCCACCATTACTCGCCTTCCTGTTAGGTCGCACTCGGGGATCGACACCTTTTGTCTGCCATGACGGCGGTGCGCCAAAGATACAGCTGCTAATGTGAGTTTAAAAATATTTCAATGCTAGTGTTACGGCCCCAAATAAATCACAAACAAAGATTCGAACAAAAAGAGGCCAGTAACATATAAAGGATGCCGACTCAACACAGTCAATGTTAAATGTTTTTATTTAACAAAAGAAAAGGGCAAGAGTTCCTGGCCAAACTGAAAAAAAAGAGATAAGAGACCCCAGACCAACCATGATCGTCACATCTGGGGAATCCTCCCAACTAAAGCTGCCTAATCAAAACTATTTACCTACGTAGAGAAAGAAAACAAAAAGATACGAAAACAGGACTACCAGGAACTCAAACCCAAATTAAAACAACAAGGCACTCTAATAGGCCAGGGAACTGAACCCAAACTTAAATCAACAACAAAATAGGAAACAGCAAAAGACTTTGAGGCCAGCGCAGCCTCCCTCCTCCTGCAACACACCTGTTATGAAAGAGAGAGAGAGTGAGCCGCCCTGATACTGCCTCCTTTTACCTGCTCAGGTGATTGCCCACACCTGAGGTCAGGAATGCGGAGCAGGGCGGAGACAGAGGACACACACAGGGCACTGACCTGGCCACATGTAACACTAGCGTACGAGTGCCCCAGCACTCCATTCAAAATGAGCTTGCCTGAAAATAAAACTACGGTAAATCTTAAAAGTGCCTCTTTCGTTGTAATTCTGCTTTTACACGAAGGTTTGACTCAAATACATGTTCACAAAAAAAGCCTAAGTTGCTTTTTGGTGAGAGTTTCACTTTAAACAGCAGTCGGGGTGGAATGTGAAGATGTGTATGTGAAGTGCAGGGAGGCCAAGTTAAATTATTGTCAGTCTTTTTCAGCATAGAATATTTTAGTGTTTACAGAGGGAAGTTACAGCTAAAATGTGATAGAGGGCATTAAGCTCATCTGGCTAGTGTTCTCAACTCTGACCAGCATCAGTGGTCAACATTACATGTATAATGATTAGTTTCATTGATGGAGATGTGATTTTTTTATTTAAAAATGTGTGTTGTAAATAACTGCCTTTTTTATTATTTGTGTAAAGCAAATAATCATGCATCATGACCCCATACTGAACACTATCAGTATATTAAGCATATATTAACAAATGTCAATTCTCCAGACCCTTTAGATATTTTGCTTTTTTCCTATCCCATCCTAACCAAGATATATGCCTTCCAAAATCCCTCTGTCCCATGGAGAGCTGGCCTTTTCTTTTAGTCTACTAATTGGACATTGTTGATAAACATCAGGTTAATGCCTGTTTCAGAATTACATGACTCTAGTGGATACATTTGTTTAAAAACGTGATGGTTTGGACATGTCCAACACACACTGACTAACAAAATGTACTGCTGGTATATGAGCAGACAACAATTTGGACACCTGTTCAAGAGCCTGTAATTTTCAGCTCACTCAGTCGACCTGTTTTTTGAATGAGCACTGGTAAGCACTGTATTAGTTATGGTTTCAAAAACTGAGACTTGAAAACAGGATTGTAACATCTGATACCTGGTGTAATCTTCTATTTTTTTTGTATCTTTTTCTTACTACCACCAGGTCTCAAATACCTTCATTCTGCTGGCATTCTACACCGAGACATCAAACCTGGCAACCTCCTGGTCAACAGCAATTGTGTGCTTAAGGTGTGTGGGACAAGTCAGTGGTTACCCTTTTTCATGTCATCTGATCATGTTGGAGAGAAAGTCAAAATTCACATACCACCTGAGGTTAATGGGACAATGACGAAAAATTGCCTTTGCCTGTGTATGTAAAAGTAAAAAAGTTGCATCTTTATCGTCAAGTCTTTTTAAGATTGTCTCAGAAAGAATGTGATTCAGCTCCCAAGCTAATTTTTTGGCCGTAGTTTTGGGTGTTTGTACTGTATAAAAGTTTACCTATTAATTGGTTTGGCTGATTAATCTGTGCTGATAGGACCTTTTAAAAACTACGGTTATTGGCTGAACTTGGCTCTGATAGTTTACGATGCCTGCGCAGCCTCCATCAGCTAAGCGCCAGAGTACGTTACGATTTTTCATGGAGCATACATGGACTCAATCATCATCATTGGAGGGCCAATTCTGCTTAAAATATATGTGTGGGTGTGATTAATTCCTGATAATCTAATTTACACAAATTGACACAGACTTTGGTAACTGCTGGAAACTACTAACATCAGAATATTACATTCTTCATGCCACTACCAACTTCACACGCTTAGATGAAAAAGTTAATTTAGGTCGATAATCTCTCAACTGCTGAGGAAACTACCAAGATTCAGAATGGAATTCCTAGTGCAATGCTGTCATTGGACGGGTTGGACAGACGGACGGACGCTCGCTCGTCAACCTCACCCGCTATTGCTATTGTCGGACCGGGGGGGACACGGTCACAATCATCGGACCGGACAGGCGCTTGCTCGCTCGTCACCCTCGCCCGCTACAAAGCAGCTAACATTGAAAATTAGTATAGTGGCCCTGAGCTTGCAGTAGGTGGCACTGCGCCACCGTTCCACTGTCTGGGGAGAACCCTGGACAAAATCATGGACAATACCATGGACACGTAAATGCGAGCTATTTGAGTCCCCATGTGAAATGCTTTATTTGATCACATTTATATATTAGATCTGATAAAATGTTTTGATTTAACATGATTGGGTGAGGGTGTGGCCAGGGGACTCCATAGTGCCCCCTAACAGCAGGTCATGTAACCAAAAACCTCATTTGATCTACATGAATTTTGCAGGACTTATAGCTCTCATCGATATAGCCAGGAATGTATTTTTAGGACTTTTTTGCCCCAACAGGAAGTTGGCCATGTCAAATTTTCTGACATTGTTTAGAGGACTTCACGATGTTGACAGACTCAACAATTTTTTTTTTTTTTAAACATATGTTTCTTGGCATTTTGATTTAAAGATACAGAGTACTTTAACATACAACATGAACGACAACAACCCCACCCAACAAGCATCTCAACCAACAAGGTCCATAGAGAAAAACAAGAGAAATAACTAAATGTACAGGAAATAAGAAAAAATAAGAATACGTAGAGATATAAAATCAGACACAAAATGCAATGCCACTACAAAAAAGAATGCACAGACACCAGAGTGACAGCACCCAGACAGTTACAGGGACAGTGTAGAGCAATGAATTTCAAGGGTCAAGAGCACACTGCAGATCCACGCTTCCAAGAAAATGCAAGGAAAGCCCCCAAATTTCATAAAATTTGCCAAGCTTATATTTAATACTATGAGTCAGCTTCTCCAAAGCCAGACATAATGATAATTCTCTAAGCCAATGGCTAATAGGGGGACATGATGTGTTTTTCCAATACATGGAAATGAGACATTTTGAATGAACAAGGCAACGATTGATCAATTTGATTTCATGCGATTTTAAAGAAAGGTTTTCAGGGTTCAAGATACAAAATTTAGGGGAGACAGGAATGGGTTTGGAAATTATCTGGGAAATCATATGTATTGCTTCCTTCCAAAATTTTTGCATCTTTTCACATTCCCAGATGCAGTGGAAAAGGGTGCCCTTATGAGTTTTACATTTCACACGGTGTCTGAAATGTCCGGGTTGAATTTATTCAGCTTTACAGGTAATGGTAACGTAGGTCCTCATTATCCAATTTTATTATTGTATCAATTTAAGTCTAGAATTAATTGAAAGGCTCTGGCCTTTAAACATATTTGACTCCACCCACTGTACAACACACATTCTCGCAGGTCCTCACTCCATAACCTCCTCTTTGAGTCAGATGACTCTTTAGCTTCTGAGAATATATTGTAAAGTGTCAAGATCTGGCCTTTGCTTTGCTGACGCTGGGTTGCAAACTGTTCTAACACTGTTAAAGGAGGACAATTAGATGAATGATTTAGGTTAGAGTGAATAAAACTTTGCAGCTGTAGATACTTAAAAAAGTGAGACTGTGGAATGTTGAATCTATTTTTGATTTCATTAAAGGACATCAGTGTATAACCATTATAGAGGTTCATGATCCCTCTAATCCCTTTGAGTGACCATTGTTTGAATCCTAAGTCTTTTGTACCAGGTTTGAACTCTATGTTCTCCCAGATAGGCGCAAGCAGGACAAAGGTGGGATGTCACCTACAGCATTATGAGCTTCATGCCATATCATCAAGGCATTTCTAACAAATGGATTTTGTGTATCTTTCTTCAAGTTCTTGAAAGCGTCAGAATATAAATATGAATCTAACGACAGCCCTCTAGTGGATGATGGAAGGAAGGTAAAGTGGTCTAAGTTGGAGTCTTGGGCACCTATTTTTCCAAATGAACCTTGTTAGAGTTGTTTTCATATCTTAGAAGAATTTAGGAGGAGGTGGGAGTGGGATTGACTGGAACAGATAAAGAAATTTGGGGTGGACATTGATCTTGAAGCACTTATACGTCCAATCACAGACAAAGGAAGAGAGATCCATCTGCTTAGAGATTCTTTGACTTTGGAAATAACTGGATCATAATTGGCAGAGATTAATGAGTTAAAAATGGGAGTAATAAAGATACTGAGGTACCTAAATCCTTGAGGTGTGTTCATAAATGGGTGCTGGAACATAGGATGGAGACTTTCCTGCTCATTGAGAAAGAAAACAGAGGATTTAGTTTGGTTAACTCTGTATCCTTTGAATTTCCCAAGCCTGTTAATCACATCAGCAAGGGCTGAGAAAGACTGTTCCAAGTTCATCAAAAAGAGTAATGTATCATCTGCGAACAAGGCTATACGATGCTCTACATCTGCAACCTGAATTCCTTTAATAATAGGGTGATTTCTGATGGAAATGGCTTGGAAATGGAAGGGTTCTAATGCTAAAATAAAAAGCAGGTGGGATAAGGGGCAACCCTGTCGGTTTGGAAATAATGTTATTAGTCATAATCTCTGTGCATGGTCCTGAGTATAAGAGTTTGATCTATTGCCTAAAGTAAACACCGAAACCAAAGCGGGAGAGCACTTCAAATAGGTATGGCCATTCGACTCTGTTGGATGCTTTTTCAGCGTCCGGTGACGGGATGCATGAATCTTGTGTCTCTTATTTTTCATAAATTATATTTAAGATTCTTCAAATATTATAATTTGCCTGGCAGCTTTTTATGAATCCATTCTGATCAATATTTATTAGAGATGGGAGGCATCTCTCTAGCCTTAATGCCAAAACTTTAGCAATTGTTTTTGTGTCTGAGTTCAAAAGAGAGATAGGTCTATAGGATTCACATTTAGAAGGAGGTTTGTCTGGTTTTAATATCAAGGTAATAAGTGCATTTCTCAAAGGGGGGGGGCCTTCTGAAAAGATTCTTCATACATATCTTTCAGTGGACTTGTAATATTATAATTATTATTTTAAATAATTTATAAATAGCAGTTGGGAGTCTATCAGGCCCTGCTGTTTTTCCCCCTTTCACGTGGTTTATCGCCTCTAAAATTTCCTGATCTTTGAGTGTTCGATCCATCCAGGATTTATTGTCCCCAGATATGGTGGGGACTGGGAGTTGGTTGAAAAAGACAGTTTGATCACAATTATATCACCATTTGTCCAACAGGAAGTCTGCCATTTTGATCCACAGTTGAGATTTTTCCGCCAATGGCAGCAATTTCCCTGCTTTGTACTTTAACACACTCCTACAGATTCCACACGACAGACTTCACATTCAGTCGGTATCAACCTCAGACCTTGAAGATGAAAAGTTTTCAAAATATTTTGCCTCCGTTATCCCTGGTGGGTGTGACAGTGCGGTCGATTTTGATGCTTCGCCATAAAGAAGGAACTCCTTATTGCTCAAACATACACTTTCCCATCTACACCAAATTGGTCTCACATGTAGAGGGTTTTGTCATTTCCATAGAGCCACCCACTGAACACTGGAGGTCAGTCTCATATCAATCAATCTGACCTTATTTGTATAACACTTTTCATACTAATATCATGTAGCACAAAGTGCTTCACACAATAAAATTCAAGCAAAACAAAGCAGAAGTAAAACCACAAGCCCAGGCCACAGGACACAGGCAGTGCTATTTCACCCATTCAGTCCATGTCTAGTAAACGCATCTATGTGCCCTCAGACTGTGCCACAGCCCGATGTAAGTGGGAAATTAATATATATTAAAATGTTGAGAAAAGTTAAGGGGAATATCTTGTTTGAGGAGTATAACGTTACCCCAAAAGAATGACGTTAATGTGTTCAGAAATATTCAACTAATTGAAGAGATCAGGGAGGTTTAGTTCTTTTGTTCTTGCATGGAGCTTGCATGGTAAGGAGTTTAGGGGAAGAGGTTGACTGAAAGTGCAAACAGTCTCCAAGTGAGGGACAGGCCTTAGTTATTTGACATAGCTTTATCTGGGAATCTCCAAAGCAGTCTTTTCAAAACCAGTGGCAGGGATCACGCAGTGGCGTTACATGAGAGGCAGCCCTCATGATGGTTAGAGATATAGGCAGTGCTGACACCACACTTGTGAGTTGGGATGTAAGGGGACTTAAGTGTTTCCCACACATTATTTTATTTGTGGCTGTCCGCCACAAACGCTAAAATAATCAGTTTTTAGTGTTCCTTTAAATGTCAAGATTTAGTTGTATGTACAGGATCACCATTTATGCAATTTAAACACATGTCCTATATGTTTATATAAGAATTCTAAACATCAGTTTTAAATGAATGTACACAATATCAACATTGGCCTCCACATATCGATTTCCTGTTTTTGGAGCTGCATCCCGTTCTCACTAGGGGGATATAAATAGATAGACTTTTGACATCAGCCAATTAACTGGCTGTTGACTTTTTCCTTCTCCCAACTATTATTATTATACTATAAAATTTTTGTGAGTATGGAGGGATACTCATCAAAGGGCTATAAAATTACCTATGGTTTCCCTCAAGGCTCAATTTTAGGTCCCACACTTTTTAATTTATACATGCTGCCACTTGGGAGCGTCATCAGGAAGCACAGCATCAACTTCCACAGTTATGCTGATGACACACAGCTGTATATCGCCATGTCTCCTGATGACCCAGGGCCAATCGATGCCTTTTTTGACTGTATTTTAGATAACAAGTCATGGATGGCAAAAAATTTTCTTCAGCTCAACCAGGACAAAGGAGTCCTTATTTATTGGTTCTGAATCTCAAAGACAGAGGATTAATATACAGTTGAACGCCCTGGCATTAAACCCAACTAGCCAAGTAAAAAGCCTTGGAGTTATTTTAGATTCAGACCTCAGTTTTAACCTACACATCAGAAACATAACTAAGACAGCTTTTTATCATCTAAAAAACATTGCCAGAGTATGACCGTTCCTTTCCAAAGCCAGTATAGAGACTCTAATGCATGCTTTTATCACCTGTCGCACACAACTACAACTGCTCCCAAACTCTGCAGCACGGGTGTTAACTAAGACCAGAAAGAGAGCACACATCACACCAATTTTAAAGTCTCTGCACTGGCTCCCTGTCTGCTTCAGGATTGATTTTAAGATCATTTTATTAGTTTTTAAAGCTCTTAATGGCCATGGGCCGACCTATTTATCAGATTTGCTTTAATCATATGAACCCTCCAGAACCCTCAGGTCCTCTGGTCATGGCCTTTTAACTATTCCAAAAGTGAGAACAAAAATTCACGGTGAGGCCGCCTTCACTGCCACTGTCAACGTTTGTGGAACAGCCTCCTAGAGGACCTGAGGGCACTGGAGAATGTTGATACTTTTAAGAGCAACCTTAAGACCTTCCTTTTTAGGTTGTCTTTTAGCTGAATTTGGTTTATTTAGTGGTGCTTATTCGGCTTAAACCTGGTTTTATTCTATTCATTTATTCACTCACCACTCATCTATTTGCTTTAATTATTCTGTTTTATCTTGTTTTACTTTATTCACAATTTACTTATTTATATTATTGATTTCATAGCAGTTTTAGACTTTTAACCTCCTTTAGTATTTTATCAGTCTTAGCTTTAGTGTTTATTATTTCATCTTATTTTACTGCCTCTAGTGTCTCCTCAGTGAAATACATCAATGATAGCATTTCCTCAGTTCCGCAATACCTTTTGTTAGTGCCCTTTTTTATTTATTGCCATTTATTTATTTATTATTACTCACTCTTTTATTTCACATACTGTGTTTAAGTAGCTGAATACGTGTGTGCGTGTGTGTATGTATGGGGGGTGTAATTGTTGCTGTTTTAATTCTGTAAAGCACTTTGTGCTACATTACTATGTATGAAAAGTGCTCTATCAATAAAGTCTGATTGATTGATTGATCAAAATCTGCAATTGGTTGACTTCTAGTACTGTATGGCGCTCTTTTGTTAGGTTGGTTGATATTCAGGTCTGTCATGGAAACAATGCAGCAGCACTGTAGCATTGTAGTCCCTTTATACTACATAAGAAAAAAACAAAATGTATTTTGTACACTATATCTACATTAGGGCTATAATTATGTACAGTAGAAACGAGTAGTCGAAAAGAGTTTAAGCCATTCATGATTGATGAAGTGTCAGCAAATCCTTAACTTTTTTGCAGGGACTGTATATTTGTCATTTTTCAAGAGAGATCTGCAGCAAACTCATGAAAGTGGATGAAGTCAAACTAACCTTTATGAACATCTGCTGATGTTAAATGGCGGAAAATAAATGTAGACAGTTGATAATTAACTGCCTAAGTATAGTCTATGTGTATGTCAGGCACCAAGCTAGCAGGCATGAGAATACACAGTGTAATTTTCAAAAAATGACACAACTAAACAGAACTTAACCTAAACTAAATATACCCCAGCTCAGGACAGGCTAAAGACAACCTAACACCTGAGACCTAAGGATTTACATATATACTGGCTGATCAGGCCATTTTAGACACACAGGGGGGTGTAACCATTTAAACAAAACTACAAAAAACACAAATCACAACTATTAATAAGTCTACCTGATCTTTAAGGGAAGAAACATGATAATCATCAATATAATAATAATTTTCACTGAAATACTATCTAACAATCAAAGCACGAACCAGGGCCCCTCCCCACGATACATGAGGCCCATGGTACAGCCCACTTAGCAGCCAGCTTAATGCCAGCTGAGGCAGCTCGGCCTCCTTTTGCTGGCCAGCCAGGAACTCCACTGCAACTCCCAGGAACTGGTAAAAGGGTTAGGGTTAGGGTTCTTTTTTATTAACTCCCAAGACAATTAATGAAATTACTGAAACAAAAATAGCAAAATTGACTAAGAATAGTTACCTAAATGTGTATAACAGAAAGGAAACCATTCTGTCAAAAGTACCGTATTTCCAGACTATAAGCCGCAACTTTTTTCACACGCTTTGAACCCTGCGGCTTAAACAACGATGCGGCTAATCTATAGATCTTTACAGGCTAATGGCTTCCAGGGGGCGCTTTAGCAGGAAGCGCAAGGGCGAGACAGATAGGCGGGAGAGATAATGTGCCGAGGAAGATGCTAGGTTTGATTGAAACACATTAATTGTGTTTTGAACAGTCATTTTGCGCGTCATGCACACACCCTCATCATGAAAACACACGAAGAAATGCATATGATGCATCTTTTAAGATAAAGGCAATTGATCTGGCTGAAGAAGGAAACAGAGAGTGAGTCTGTCACGTTGAAAACAACTGGCCATGAGAGAACGCATTTCACTTGTGTTCTGAGCTGCAGAGCATCCAGACAAAAACTTCCACCAATGGTGATTTTTAAGTGGATGACCATGCCAAATGGAAAAACTCCCGAAAGACATTGTGTGAAACATCATAGTGAAAAGTCAACACAAAAGGGTGGATGATAGAAAGCCTAATGAAGGAATGGCTGACGGAGTGCTATGGTAAGCGACCGGGAGGATTTTTTCATAGAAACAAAGCATTGCTCGTTTTGGACAGCATGAGGGCCCATATAACAGATTCTGTGAAAGCAGCCTTCCAGGGGACAAAATCAGTTCCAGCTGTGATTCCTGGGGGCACAACGAAGCATTTGCAGCCACTCGACATCAGTGTGAATCGTGCATTCAAAGTGGCACTCTGGGTTGAGTGGGAGGCTTGGATGACCGGCGAGAAATCATTCACCAAAACTGGCCGCATGTGAAGAGCAACTTTTGTTAAAGTCTGCCAGTGGATCCTGTCAGCGTGGAGCAGTGTGAAAAAATCCACGATCACCAACGGGTTTTGAAAGGCTGGACTGCTGCGTGATGAAGAGGACAGCACAAGCACAAATTCGCCACAGGACGAAAGTGACATTGAGAGCGACAACGAAAGAGAGACTGAGAAAGTCTGTGACGAAGTCATTCTGAGACTGTTCAATTCCGACACTGAAGACGACGACTTCAGTGGTTTTAGTGCGCAGGAGGAAGATGAAGATAGCGATCAGTGACTTTTCTGGTAGGCTAACGGCCTACAGCCGGTAGGCTGGTTATTTTTTTAACCAGTCGTGTTACTACTGTGACTGCTTGTTACTGCCGTGTTACAGGCACTGTTTGGAAAAAAGCACTTATTAAAATAAAAATTAAAAAAAATCTTTCTGTGTAGATATCTCATGTTACAACATGGACACCTGCGGCTTACAAAGAGGTGCAGCCTATATATGTACAAATTCTTTTTGCTTTTTAAATTTAGTTGGTGCGGCTTATATTCAGGTGCGCTCAATAGTCCGGAAATGACGATACTAATAAAAAGGAGTGTTATATGAAACTCAAAACCTGTGTCAAGTTATTTCTTTGTGTATGAGTATTATGTCATAGTAACACAAGTAAATAAAATAGATGAGTTACCACCCTTAGTGTGTTATTCAGTGTGATGTTGCTGCTGCAGCCAATGCAGTGTGGCTGTTGTGCCGTATGAGCAATGCAAAAAATGTGTGTTTCCATTGGAGAATGGAGTTATGGACTAGTCACTAGTGTTTGTCAATTTATAGCTGCTAGGGAAAAAAGGAGAACATTACATTACAACATTTGTACTAACATTGGAATGACTATCTCCTAGATCTGTGATTTTGGCCTGGCCCGAGTGGAGGAGTCAGACGAGGCACGTCACATGACTCAGGAAGTGGTGACACAGTACTACCGCGCCCCTGAGATCCTAATGGGAAGCCGCCACTACTCCAACTCCATCGATATCTGGTCTGTAGGCTGCATCTTTGCTGAGCTGCTGGGGCGACGCATACTCTTCCAAGCCCAAAGTCCCATTCAGCAGGTAGTTCTCCCTCTCTTGAGATCAGATTAGATGAGACAAGATTTTAGTCTTTAGTGAGTTAAGATATACATACATTACTGTAAATATATTAACATGCATATTAAATTGAAATGCCAGAAAGTTCCACTAGGTCGGGCCCTTTGTCTTACCTGCAGAGAAAACCAAACCCTAATTATTTTCAGTACAAATGAAAATATCAGTCTGAGTGAAAAGTTGAATCTCTGAAAAATGAATTTCAGAATATTTTGATATTTAATATGTCCCCCTTTTGATTAAATGACAGCATGCACTTGAGCTGGCAAGGACTCCACAAGTCTGTGCAAAACCTGCTGACTCATGTTATCCCAGCTGGATTGACAGTGTTCCACAAAGTGTCTTGTGATGTCACATAATGCTTTTCAGTTCTTAACCCTAACCCCCATAAAAATTCAATGGGTATGTGGTATAGTTCTCTCTCCGTTTCACACACCCCTCTGTTACTGCAGTACATCTCTAACTTGGATTAATCAGAAAATCTTAATTTTTTTTCAGTCATCCGCTGTGAAATTATGGTATTTCTTAGTCCACCTCAATCCTCTGGCCGTGTTTCCATCCTGAGAATTGGTTAAGAATTTACTCCTCTTCCTCTGAGAAACTACAAGCCAACCTTCTTTTTACAGTAGTAACAGTACAGCTGATTCAAATCTTGCATTGTTTATTTTGCAACTTCTGTATATATGAGTTGCTTTTCAATTTCTTAGGGAACTAAGCTTGATGTGTTGCTCTTCTGAGGGTGTGGTCACATTTTGTCTGCCCGGTTGTGCTTTGGATAAAAGTGATCCAGTTTCTGTAAAGCATTTTAGAGCCCCATTAGAAACCTCGAGTCTTGCTGACACTCAGAAAGCCCCTCTTTTCTCAGAACAACAATTTGTCTTCTAACACTTTCATTTACTTACTGAAAACTAAAACTTTCTGATTATTTGAGGTTTGAGTAACAACATCAGAAATGTTCAATGTGGTCCCCAAAGATATGGTATATCATTGTATTTTTAATGAGCCTCCATATTTTCTGATGTGGTCCTGTTTTTCATTTACTATTTTGCATCCTTAACTCTTTCTCAGTAATTCCACCTGTTGACGAATTCAGGACAATGTGCATATCCTCAACACTAATTATTGACAAATTCTTTCCAGCCACTTCTCAATACCATCAATAACCATCAATGCAAGTCAGCAATTCCTGCACAGATATTTGATATTGAAAGTCTTTCAGTGGCTCAAAGAACATAAATGTTCCAAGTAAGGTTTCAACTTACTGGCAGAAAATACTGAGTTTTATCAATGGTAACTTAACTGAAAAACAGAATTAATTACAGTTAATCTGTGAATGCAGAAAGTATTTGTTTAGAAAAAGAGAAAGTGTTTTCAGCAGAGCTGTGAGTATGACATGACGCTGTTGTTGTACCGCGAGAATTAGAGCCATGGAAACGGACATAATAATGAATTCATCATAAGCCATAAGTACAGGTAATTCCACCATGCTCAGTGTTTTTAACCAGCCTTTATTCGTGACTGGCTTGTATTTGCGCTGGCCAGTTCTCTAGAAACTAAAAGCATTCAAAGTACAAATTGGAGCACAACACTGGTGAAGGTATATGGTGCAAGTTATAGCATAACAAGTTGCAAATGTTCAATATATTTTTAATGCCTTGTTGGATTGTAGCTGGATTTAATCACTGACCTGTTGGGGACTCCCTCTATGGAGGCCATGAGGACAGCGTGTGAAGGCGCTCGTGCACACATTCTCAGAGGCCCTCACAAACAGGTAAGCAATCTATTTTTGTGACAAAGCCATCCCACCGTTCTGTCCAGAAAGATTACCTTTTTTTTTTGTTTGTTTGTTTTGGTCAACAGGATTTAAAATCCTTGTCGTTTTGAAAGATTACTGCAAGAATCTACACATTGGTAGAGTCAGACAATAGCCGTTTTTAGACAGAGCACCAAGCCGCCAATTTGCCTGTCCTTTTGGCGGCTCAGTCCGCGGTTTTAGACAGAGGCCTGCAAATTGCGGGTCTCTCTTGGTCGGACGATTTGCCGCCTCGGAGGGTACGCATATTTTCGCCTCGCTTGCTGTCTAAATCCGAGCCTTCAATGTGCCGGCCCCTGCATAAGATGGGCGGAGGTGTCAATGACCTGCACTGTTGTGCGACCCACAGCCGTGGAGTTTTAAAACCAAGAAACAGCTGATCACAGCAGTCAGTCCATCACTTCATCCACGGACGTCAAGATAAGCAAATGGACAGCCGCTGAGATCCGGGAGATGCATCTCCTCGGTCTCTGTAGCTGTATAGTTGTATCCACTTGTTGTTGTAGCGACAAGCTAAGGACGGTCGCTACTTTCAAATTAAAAGCCCCCTGCTAAGAACCCAGCTCTAAACTCCAATAGGGTGCAATGTAAAGCTCTTATTTTGAATACAAATTTGTTGTCATTGTTCACAGCCCAACTTTTAGCTTCACGTCCCGTCACATGTTTATGCCTACCTCAGAGGCGGCTTTTGGAAAAGGAGGAATATAACACCTCCGTTTTAGGAAGTCAGGGTGGCACATTGCCATCCTTACCTTGGAGCAAATGTGCCGCCATTTCTGTCTAAAAAGGGCTAATCACTGCCTAGCCTCTTTGTCAGAGGGCAGTTGAGCTCTCTCAAGCTGTCCAATGTTTGGACACAGCACAGTTGTGTTATCCTTATGTAGAACTATTTGGGTGTTAGATAGTGCTGATAGGCTGGAGTACATATCTAGTTAAAGACCAAACATGACTTAGCAGGATTTTCATTGGTGTGTATTCAGTTAGTTGTCTGATGCAACCATTTATAAATCCAAGGTATAATTTTGCTATTCAGTTTTATGTTTGTTAGAAAAATAGATAGGTTAATTATTTTCAATAAGTGCCAGTCAAATTAGTGTTATTGCTATTATTATTATTATTATTATTATTATTATTATTATTATTATTATGAGTAATGGTCTTGGTCTATATTGCATCAGGTATCAGGCCAATACTGCGCCATATGCCTTGCATGAAACTGAGGACCGTGATCAGAAGGCGGCTAGTCATTTCTCGTTGTCATCTCGGACAGGACCTATATGGACCTGGACCTATAGTCAATGATGTATTTAAGTATCTTAACTTATGACAAGGTACTTCTATTTTGAACAGCGCCGCGAGTTTAGTGGATCAGGAAATCCACTGACCAGTTGCATGAGAGTTAAGCCATCCTACGTGATGCTACTCAGCCAATCAAATCTGTGCATTCCAGGCAATAAACATTGCAACTCTGAATATGGACAGATGAAAGAGGAGTAAAAGAGGAGAAAAAGCGAGTGAGACAGAGAGACAAGTGAGCGATACAGGGGGAGAAGACAGAGAGACGAGTGACAGAGAAAAATAACTCCACATCTGGTCTCTCAGCGCTAATAGCTCATGTTCCCCCAGAGTTGCTTGGATTATTATAAAAAAGCCATTTACTGATGGAGGGTTGTCCAGGAGTGCATGAGTACAGTAGCTGAAACCTTACTTCATGGAAAACAGAAACAGAAAGGTTATTTTCAAAAAGTAAGTTCTTTATTTTAAGATGCACAATTTCTAAATAGTTATTTTATTTATTTTCAGTCATATTTTTAAATGCAGCCCTTCTTCCTAACCTCTTCTTCTTCTTAAAGAGGGAAGAAAATAATACACACCGACAGTATTATATATCTGTATAATTAAATGTTAAGTGACAATAGATATTGTCAAAAAGTTTTTGAAATGTTGTTTCTTTATTTGATTTGACAGTCAGTTCTTGATTACATGCAGACGTTCAAACAACTACTAGGCTACTTCATCATATATCGCACTGATTCAAATGTGGAGACTGAGCAATAGTTTAATTGAGATATTAAGTCGACTGTGTTAACTGTGTAATAAGTTTCATTGTTTAATTTGTCAGATTTTTGAGATATTTTGTCAAGTTTCATTTTGTCAAACGTGAAGACAGTGCGAGGCATGTCTTGACATGTGGAGGCTTTTTGTTGACACAGGAAGTTATGATTATTTATATTTAATACATTATCATTTGTTGTAACAAGCAGAGACGAAAATAAATCGTGTCTTCCAATTCAGTGCATCTATAATGTAATGGTTACTTTTGTGGTAGAAATATCGGTATCCGTAAGGTCTCGACAAGTACACAAATGAAAATACCTGTACTTGTACTTGGTTTGAAAAAAATGGTATTGGTGCACCCCTCAGTTTTTTTGGTAGCAGTATTTGAATAATGCCTGAAATAAATT
The DNA here is from genome assembly GCF_904848185.1 of Acanthopagrus latus. NCBI lineage: Eukaryota > Metazoa > Chordata > Actinopteri > Spariformes > Sparidae > Acanthopagrus > Acanthopagrus latus. Next base: position 31,447,810 of record NC_051040.1, on the reverse strand, counting down.
TATTTCCACTGAAATACAGACTGTCTTCTGCATGGTTCACAAGAGCTGGCTAGTTTTAGCACCAGTGAAGACCACTTTGTGGAGGAGGGCCTCATAGATCTTGGAAAGCCTTTTTTTCAATGTCCTCCAAGTTATTTTGCCCATTTGATTTGTCCCTACTTTGGTCAGAGGTAAAGTCTATAAATATCATTAAGATTTCTCAGAAAAGGTTCTATGTATGTAAAGAAGTCCTGAAGTTTGTTTCAAGTGACAATTATGGGTTTACCTTCAAGATATCTGGTACCAAGTTATCTTGTCTTCAGTCTGAAGACATTGTATCCATGATGCTTAGCAGTTATGTTGAGTATATATTTTTTGTTTAACAACAGCAGAGCTAATTGTTTGAGATTCAGAATCTTTGCATTCATGTTTAAATTGGCTTTCAATCTTCTCACATTTTTAAGAAATCCAACAAATTAAAACATGGTTTGTGATAAAAATGTGTGATTAGATATACCAGAAGCTGCAAGAGACAGGGAAAGATGCTTGATGTTGTGATGTTTGTTTTGTCTGCAGCCATCTCTTCCTGTTCTGTACACACTGTCTAGCCAAGCAACCCATGAAGCTGTCCACCTCCTCTGTAGGATGCTGGTGTTTGATCCGGTGAGTCATTAAGTGATACATAGTTTTGCATATATGTTTTTACAATGAAGGTAACCCATTCAGTCACTCACAAATGATAACTAGTATGTACTGTACAACTTGATTGTCATGAAAAAGATCTGTTAAAAGGGTTTGGGTTAGGGTAAGCAACAAAGTCAGTTTTAATTATAAATCCTGATATCACAAACAACAATTTACCCCAAGGGGCTTTTCAACCTGTGCAGCACAAATTTCAGGAAGAGCAACGGGTACGACGACTCTACTCTTGAGACTCGTGTTACTCATGTGTGACTTGTGTGTTTGGTATTCAGGCAAAGAGGATTTCAGCAAAGGATGCACTGGCCCACCCTTACCTGGATGAAGGTCGACTGCGCTACCATACATGCATGTGCAAATGCTGCTACACCACATCCTCTGGCCGTGTTTACACCAGTGACTTTGAGCCTGTCACTAATCCCAAGTTTGATGATGGCTTTGAGAAGAACCTGAGCTCTGTGAGACAGGTCAAAGGTAAGTTTAGCTGCTATGCTGAGGCTTTATGTTGACTGTGTTAAAGGACTTTTCTACTCTGATACAGGGATTTAAAAACAGCAATTGCTGACCCTCACGATTCTTTCAGTAGGTACAAAATTAAGGCTTATTACTACTTTAAGAATCAGATTTACATTCAACAACACAATCTGCCAGAGTGTTCATTGAAATGAAGATAAAACTGAACAAACAGGTTAGTAGTGCCAGCAGATATAAGAATGTTTCTTTGGCTAGGTTGTTTGGATAGGTAGATTGTATAAAAAATTCAGACAAATGTGCTAAATATGGCCTACAGTGAAGCTGACTTTGGAGATGAAAAGAAAAACACTTAAAGAGGCAATATTATACTTATATTATACGCTTAATGTAGTGGCCATTTAACTGGTTACTACATGAGGCCACTTAGGCCAGTCCAAAAGAAGGAATCTTGTAGTTCAAGTTGGAGCTCCTTTTTCAACATTTTGTCCATATTGGCAGCCACAACTGTAGCTGTTGGCTCCATGCGTGGGATAGTGGTATGCTTCAAGGGAGCCAGCTTTGACTTCGCTTTCCTGAAAGCACAATGCACACGGTTTTTACTGTTTGGTAGTTTCAGGAACGACACAATCTCTTAAACATTCTTGATGGCATCCAAGAAATGGTGTAGCTGCGCTGTTGTGATGAGTCCAAATCCTTCAGGCTTAATAGCTGAGGCAGTTTATTTATCCAAGTGCTCCAGCATTGTGCCTGTCAGGGATTTCCTCATCACATGCTAGATTTTTTTCTACAGAAAGATCCTGGCAAGAAGCATAACTGTGATAATAGTGACAATAAAGGAATTTTCTATTTTGACTGGAGCTAGGAATACTAGTGGGTCATATGTGGAACTCCCAGCTGACAAAACTCCTCTGCTGGTGACCACTTTCCTGCTGATGGTGAATCTGAACTTAAAACAGTCTGACTCCATGCACCACAAAACACCTAGATACTGATACTGACCCTGTAGTAAGAGCTACAGGTTCAGTATCTTTAGCCAGGTCTAGATCTTTAACCTCCTTGGCTTTCTCACTGTCTGGAACACTCCTCAAGAAAGTTTGGCTGTTGCTTGTCCAATTTGTAAGATGAAAGCCTCCTGAGGAGAACAGGGACATGAGATGAGACGCTCCAGTTCTGTTTTCTCCTGCGGTTCACCTTAAAGGCGAAGTTTGCACAGTTAGCAGATAAGGCGGCGACCACTGCAAGAAATGTAGCAGGTCTGTGTCTTCTTCTGGATCTCTTAATTACTCTTACACCATCATAGCATGCGGAATGACTCAACCTCAGCTGAAATAGTTTATTTCCCTGAGTGACCTGTTTTTGAGACCAGCTGGGAGGAATTTTGCCACCCCTTTTGCATACATCAACGAAATCCAACCCATTGCAGCGAAAACTGGCATCTGCAAGGTCTGACCGCTGCTGGACTGGTAGCCAGCAGGGTGTCTTTCAGTTTGTCAACATCACAGGCAAATGGTTGCTAAGTAGCCTCACTTAGTTGTAGCTAAGTTATATTATTATTAGGGCTGTCAGTTTAACGCGTTAATTAGATTAATTGATTACACTGCAAATTAACGCATTATAAAAATTAACGCAATTAATTCTGAGATTCTGAGTGGCAATTCAATTCATGAGCATTTTAAATTTGGCCCAGTGAATGACCCATAGGCTACTTGGCAGTGGCACGTCACGGTAGCACTAGCACCGAGGAACTTGTCCGGACGTGTTTGTCACTTCCCACCTGCGTCGCTAGTCAAAGCAGGGTGACAACAGACATGAGCCGTTTTTAGACAGAGCACCAAGCCGCCAGTTTTTCTGTCCTTCAGGCGGCTCAGTCCGTGGTTTTAGACAGAGGCTGGTAAATTGGGGGTCTGTTTTAATCCGCCGATTTTCTGCCCCAGGGGGCACACTTATTTCCGTCTCACCTGCTATCTAAAAATGAGGCAGAAATGTGCCTGCCTCTGAGTGAGGTGGGCAGTGGTGTCAGTGACCTGCACTGTTGTGTGACCCACAACCGGGGAGTTTTAAAACCAAGAAACAGCTGATCACAGCAGTCAGTCCATCACTTCATCCGCAGACATGAAGATGAACAACTGGACAGCCGCAGAGATCCAGGAGATGCAGCGTCTCCTCGGTCTCTGTAGCTGTTTGGTTGTGTTAGCTTGTTGTTGTGTCGGCAAGCTAAGGACGGTCGCTACTTTCAACTTAAAAGCCCCCCGCTAAGAACCCAGTTCTAAATGGGGTGCAATGTAAAGCTCTTAATTTGAGGACTAATTCTATGTCCCTGTTCACAGCCTTATACTTCTAGTATTAATTTTGAATTGCTGTATCGAGTCAGCTTCAGTGCTCATTTTGAATTGAGAGTCTGCTTAAGTGCCTATTTGAGACTCAGCCTTATTTTATTTCTGAATTTTATTTATTTAAGTGTATTTGTATTGCGTTTTTGAACAATGCACCTGCCTGATTGGTTTGCTGGGATGTGCTTGACCATTTTCTTTAAAATTTCATTTATGAAACGCACTTGACCAAAAAAAATGTGGATTTCAAATCTTCTCTTCTTAGTGTATTCAGTTGATTAGTCATGCAATACAATTTTGTAATTTCCTAGAATTCGAAATCTTTATTTGGGTACCTTTAGCAGATATGAGATTAAAATACGATTAACTAGATTAATTAATTACAAATTCTGTAATTATTTAGATTATTTTTTTTAATCACCTTACAGCTCTAATTATTATCGGTTAAGCAGGTTCAGCAGTATATAAATTTGTTAAAGTTAATGTTTTCATAACACTAGGGCTGCAGCAGGAAAAGGATGAATTAATGCATCAATATAATAATAGTTGTAATTCAAGAACATAGAATATATGATTCTGAAATGGACCATTTGTAAGTTTGGAAAATCCCACGATCTGTGGAGCATTCAAAGCAGACTCAAGGGGGACCAGATATAATTATAGCTTCACCAATATTTGCTCTAATGTGCCTTCCACATTTTATGGAAAGATGGAAAAAAATGAGCATATATTTTTTTCCCTCCTGTTAAATGATTAATAATGACCTCATGTTATGGTTGCCTAATAATCATGCTCTGTGTTGGAATCGCATTCTCTCACACATGTCAAATACTGTATGCCCATTATACAGTAGGAGTAGCTGATTTCTTGTGGAAGTAATGCATCAGCTACCATAATCACTACTCATTGTGGTGGTTAGATAAACCATTTCAACTGGTTTTCACACATGGCGCTTAGGGACGTTATGATTTGGTTTAGATCTCATTACAGTCACAGTCCCTTCCTGGTCTGAGCATGGACCTGCCACGGCCCGGTTAAGGAGGAATGGGAAGTTTTAAGAGGGTGCATTTGTAAATGGTCAAGTGGTCAGAAAACATACCTTAAGCACCCCCATCCGGAAAAGCCCACTCTGCTCTAAATCAGTCAATTAACGCAGCCCTGAGCCAGCACTGCTCATGGTGTTTCTGCAGCTGCACACCTACCATAAGTATTGAATAAGACTTACGCTGTCTCTGACCTGGCATAGCCACATTGGCCAAACCAATTCATAGCCACAGCCAACCCTTAGTGACAAATCAGTCTGGTGGAATAATGTTAAAATACACACAGGTTTGTGTTTGTTGTTGGGACTTTTCCATCACATTTCCTTCAAAAATAAAGTTAATCCACTCGATCTTGACATCCTCTGATAGTTGGAGGAGATGAAGCCAAATACAGACTGAAAACTGACTATTAGAGAGAAAAGTTAAACAATTAGGCCATCATCAATGGAATGTTTTTTTTTGTTAAGACAATTATGCTGCATTTAGCTCAGCAACATCTTATCCTGCTGCACTCTGAAGAGCTTGACCTGCTATGTCTCTCTCCTCTCTGTGTCAGTTACTCTGTCACTTAAGGATATTGTAAGTGAGAAATCAAACTCAGATTTTTTTTTTTTTTTACTGATCTTTCTCTGCTGGTCTGTGTTTTTCCCTCACAGAGATAATCCATCAGTTTATTTTGGAACAGCAAAAGGGGAGTCGAGTGCCACTTTGCATTAATCCTCAATCAGCTGCTTTCAAAAGCTTTATCAGGTATGAAGAACTTTTTTCCCTTTGACTCACAAAATGCAACGACAGGAAATAATAATGACAATTAATCAATACTGATCTGTGCTTCAGTTCTCGCTGTACCTCTCTTTAACACAGCAGTATGTGACATTGTCAACCTAAAGACTCTGCATTTGCAGATAATAAAAGATATGATATGTCTATTAGACAGCTTAATAATTGGAGAAAGCTGTGTTTCTATATCTGTTTAATGGAGCTAGGCCAGCAGTTTATCTGTATGTCCTCAGTTACACTACTGTCATTAAAAGTATGAGATTTTTAAAATTCCCAACATGGAAGTGTAATAATCTCTTATCTGCACTATCTGTGTAGTATGTTAGTAGTTGTACCTTTTGAGTCTTAAAACTTTAAGGACATTCAGTTCTAATGATTGTATTTGATGATGAATGATTGTAACTTCTCCCACTTGTTGGCCTCCTTTTGAACAGTTCCACCGTGGCTCAGCCCTCTGAAATGCCTCCATCTCCGCTGGTGTGGGAATAGCTGCTGTTGTGTGTCATCATCTTTCCCAACTGACAAGCTGCTAAACTGGGAACAAGAACGTGTTTCAATGTCTTCTATCATCTGCGTAGCATTTCACTGGAGAGCAGGACTCACAGGTCTGCTGTGTCTATGCTGAAATATGAAACGAATGAAGAGAAGTTCACTGATGATTGCTTTATGGGGTGTATTAGAGGGGTTTGGTATGCAAATGAATGAGACAAATGCTCTGCAGACCAAATCAGAATGTTTAAAACAAACCCATCTGGTCACTTCCTGGTAGATAGGATTTAAGAATTATTGCATCTTAATGAAGTATATTGTGTTTTGCTATATATATTAATACAAATTTTAAGAAGATGTCTATTTTAAAATTACTGGAATCACTATCGGCAATTCTCCCATACAATCAGGCCACTCTGCATTATATGCCCACCTTCACCTCTGCACTGGTAAACTAAATCCAACTTTGTTTCTGATTCAGACAATCAATTGTAATTGTGTTGGTAGGCTCAACATTTTTCCACCTGAAAGAACATGCTCTTCAGCACATAGATATTTGAACATAAATAAGTTATTAGAGTCATGTTCCTCTGTGTGTCCTGTATTGCCCAATATTCCCATGCACATTTGGCCATAGTTTTTTATTATTATCATTACTTTTTTAACTTATGTAACAATTCACTTGCCAAAGATCAAGCGCCTCATGTATAAAAATGATGCATAAAGTTGAAGTTGAAGTTCTGGAATTTATAAAATGTTATCTGTCTGCACATCCTATGATAAAGTGTTTGGGAGGGTAAGATTATCCGACAGGCACTTTGTTTGGAGTGCAGTGGTGTTACCTAACACTCAGAACGCAGAAACAATTCAGTAGGAGTTAAGGAGTCACTCCACTAATTTTCATCATTAAAGTGTTTTTACAGGTCTTTGGGAGCACTTCTGTGAAAATGATAGTGAAAAGCTTTTTGTGACACCAGAAGTTGTGTGTAAGTTGCTTTAGGTTTTAAAAAGCAGTCCACTGATCTAGCAAACAAACTAGTATGGCACTAATAGAGTGCAGACCTCTGCCAATATTATCTTACCATTCCTGGATCCCCACTTTCAATGCCTGATGCCTACATGACCTACAGTGTAACTTAGCCACTGAGTGACATCACAGAATGCAGTCTATTATATGCAGTGTCCCCCTGAGCCGCAGAAGGCTTTCTTCTACTTTTTCCCACATATGCAGTAATATTCCTCAAGACCTGTAAATGCACTTTAATGTAAACAATATCTAACTTTTCTGCCTAAAAGTTATGGCTTCAAAATCATTCTGATCATATAGTGTTTTGTAAAAGGGTGTCTCAGCTAATCTGCCCCTCCATCACTTGTAACTTCAGTGAGAGGGTAGTATAACAGTGTTACATACATGTTTACTTCAATATACAAGTTTTCAAGACATAATATAATGTGTTATGTATGTAGGTAGCACCTACATTAGGTCTGACAGATTGTTACAGACCTGGGATTTGTATTTACAACAGTGGTATTGCACTCAAACTGTGGGGGGTGCCAAATCTCACAAAACGCCAGTTTCTAAATAATGTAAAATTGGTGGAGGTACCCGTTAAAAAGTAAGGGCCGTTTGTCTGTCTGTTTTAGAGTTCTCCTGCCCCCTAGTGAGGAAAATGGGGAAAAAAAGTTTGTAAGCAGAAAAAAATAACTGTGATTTCATGAATAATGTGCAGAATTACTTTTGACTTGTATTTGTATTGGTGGCAGCATAATGATATGCAAGAGGCACCTACACAATCTGTCGTTTCTTTCCACAGTTTCATAGTTTATCGCCTATTCATAGTGGTATCCTTCCATGTGAAACTCAAATCTAATCACATTCATAGCCGGCAAAGTTCAAATTGCAGCCTCGGACCAATCAGTTATTTATGGTTGTTGTCAAAGAGGAAAGATCCACAATTGCTTAGCAACATAAAAAGAGGAGATGCGTACAGGAATGTAATTACTGTTAGAATATTTGTGATTTTTTAGATATTTTTACATACTGTACATGTATTAGCAAGTTAATGTATGTATGTTTGTACTGTATCTGCTGTTTTGCGCATGATTTCAATGAACACTGTATGCAAATATTTATACATGAGGCTCCACAATATTTGTAATTAAGTTGAACCTGTCCCAACATGTAAACCATTCAGTCAGTCGTTTTGAAAAGGGTCAGGTATCCCTTGAAAATGCTTTTATTTTTGGTCTAAATAATGGAATAATGAAACTGAGTGCCCACAGTGTTCAGAGCATACATTCAGATTAGCATACTGTTAAATGGAATCTACTTTATAAATTAATTTTAGGCATTACGATGAATAGTTTTTTGTTGTGGAGATCTTTCAGTCTTGAGAGTGAACGTTTAAATGCTCACTTGCATGTTAACATGAACAACAATTTAATCTGAGATATAATCTGTGAATAGGAAATGGGTCCAACAAAGACTAAAAGATATGCTTATACTACACCCTACTCTCAAACAGAAACGTTTATAGTGTTACTCTCCCCCCTCTTTTGACCAACCCTTTCTCCTCTACAGCTGATATACAGCTGAATACTACTTTGTTGCCCAAAAGTCCTGTCAACCTAACGTAGTAGTTGTTTTCTATGAAGGAATGTGTGCTGTCTACTTTGTGCCTCCTAATTTGACTGCTTGGTCCGTAAAGTAACTATTCACTCACTCAGACGAACTAAGAAAATATTACCCCAAAGAGTATTGAGAGAAAGTATCACGAAAGCAAAATCGCTTAACACAGTCAAACTGCGCTGAACAGAGCAAAAAAAGAAAAAGAAATTTTTTACAATCTGGGTCTTGTTTTTGTAGTTGTCCACCCTTCCTGTTGTTTATGAGAACATTTGAATCAGTTGAAACAGTTAGATTGTGGGCTGTTGTGGGCTCATTAGACGCACACTGCACTGCTTCCTTCATTCCATTTATAGTTGGGTGGGAACCGTCCATTTACTTAAAAGAAACAAAAAATCAGTAGGATATAACCTCTTAAAAAACAAAAACAAATCAATATAGAAAACAGTATAAAAGTGGTTGACTTTTCTAACATTGCATAGTATAAATATGAGTTGACACAAAATATTATATAAATAAGAGCCTGGCCTTCCTACATATGATTACATATTTTAATGGAAGAAATCACGTTAAGTGACATAAAACTGCATGTTTTAACGGATCAAACACTCACTTTTGTTGATTTTTTTTTTTTCATCCATCTGCCCATTTTACAGATAATTGAAAAACTTAGGTATTGTGAATAATGACACAATTATTTGATTAGTAACTGTAATTTGATTACTGAATTTAGGAACAATGTTGCTTACAGAAAAATGTAAGTGATTAAAATAACACATTGTTTTTTAATATGGTACCCCTAAAACTGTTTACAACAGAATTCATGTGGGAACCTAATGAACAGTCAGGCACAGTTACACATTCACACTTTAGCATTGTTATGTTACCACATATTTGAATGTTAACAGTAACAACATTTTTTCCAGTTATTTTCTAAACTGTCTCTTGGAATTGCATGCTTACCTCCCACCCACAATGATAAAGACAGACATTAGTAAATGTGTTCAATATGAGAAAAAAAGACAATGACGTGATGGGTTCAGTTTATCTGCTTCCATATTTTCAAAGAAAAAAATAAAAATGGCTACAAATGGATCCATAGATGGGACAACTAATGTTATTTAATTTGGAATGGATTACGGTCAGTGGTAAAGCTGTTCTCATAAGTGACAAGGATGATGGCCAACACTGTAAGTATCAGACCCACAGTGTAAAGCAATCACTAAAAATACTGTAGAACCTTTGGGAAAGAATGTAGCTGTGGATTCTCACTGCAGGCAAGATCCAGTCTTCCTGCAAGCCTGCCTGTGTTGTGCGTATTCTTCTTTGGATGATGAAGACCGGTCAGAATCAAAACAAAACTTACCATGGTAAAGAAGCAGTGAAAACCAGCAATATTGTTATTTAAGGTTGTTAATTCTTTGTTCTGTCTACTTGAATATATCACAACACACTAATGACCAACTTATTCATCATGGATTACATAGAAACAGATCACCAGTGGATAAAAACAAGTAGCATAGGAATGAGGAAAAAAAGAATGCATGGTCTCATCAGTATGACTTTTTCTCAATGGTAATCCAGTGCTCAAGTGTGCCCTGCTCCACCTCATACATGTACACTGTCACCAGACAAAAAGAGCTTTGAAGTAAATTATTTAATATATTTTTAGAATTGTTTTCTATTCCTGTTCTTGTGTCTTATGGCATGCATTCTTCTCACATCTCAGAGTTTTATCATGTAAATATGTAAAATAGAGAAGCAAATCTAACCACCAACCTAAAAACAATACCACTGTATAGAAATTGTATTAGCCTGCACATTTCTAAGGCTGTGAAGTTAATTTTATTTTTAAAACTTGCATACAAAATGTATATATTTTCTTGATTTTTACCCTGCAACTAGGATCTGTAGAGGACAAATCATATAATGATTCACTGTCATGGTAACTGTATTTTGTGTGTACAGCAGAGTTGTAGATATATCTAAGGAGAAGCCTTTCTTTGTTTTTGTTGTTAATTATTTCATCACAGCAGCACTGTGTGAATATGTATATAAAGGATCACCGTGTTGGTCTCTACCTCTTGAGCTCTATAACATGGCTTTGTTTACCCCCCATGCATTTCTTATATCACGTGGGGATGAATTAAAAACACTTGAATGTCTATTCAAGCTTTTATACTGAAATGATAAAGTATATTGCCACGCCCTTCAAACCCTCCTGTAGACCTTTCTTTGCATTACATGTGCAAAGCATTCAACTGGATTTTTGACTCACCAGATATTTGTTACTACAAAGTCCTACCAATAGCCAAGGGTTCCCAGACTGTTAATCGATTTTTACTCAGTAATGGGATAAGATCTTTGTGGGCGGGAGAGTCACTACTTACACCACAGTGGCTGTTTTCAAAGCTCATTAGCAAAGACTTGATTTGATGCTGTGTTCTTCTTTTGACCTCTTGTCAGGCTTTAAGAACAAGACAAGACAAGTATTTTAAGGCACAGTTGTGGTTCAGTAATACTCATACAAATCACGGTTCAGTATTGAATCTACACAATGAATTCCAGTAACGTCCACTCTCTTTCACTCTTGACAAGTAACTAAAACAGATTCAATTTAGATCTGTATGTGCTAGCTTAAACATATTGAAATGAGAAAAATGCTTTGCTATTTTTTTAGAAAGTACAAGTAGAGATAAGAGTTTAAAAAGAGTTTCATTAATGGTTCCTGATATTACCTAACGAGAACCCGATCTGATGTAGATTATACAGTAGAGGCCGTCCTAGTTCATGTCATGGATTTTCTTGCAAGGAATAATGTAAAAACTATTACTATTAAATTCATGGGGTCATGAAAAATCCTATGGCTGTACTATATATATATATATATATATATATATATATATATATATATATATATATATATATATATATATATATATATATATATATATATAATATAAACAAAAACTGATTGTGTAAGAAGAAAACTGTCCCTGAAAAAAGACAGAACGAGGGGCAAAAAATCAGATGATTGTCACTTAAAAACAAATCAGAAAAAACACCACAATTAAATGCACTTATTTATAATGCCTGGGTTATATTTTTCAGTGCAACATTTTACAGTGCCAATACAAGTTTCTGGCAGGACCAAACACTCACATTTTAGTGTTCCAATGCTAATCTTTCCTTTTTAAGTTTAGGTTTTGTATTCAGTACCAAATTATATTTTTGATGCCAAAGTTCATCACTGTCCTGGCTCAATTTATTTCCTACTGTAACCATTCAATAACAAGTCACAATCACACTGAGTGTAATCTAACCTTTAAATTCAATCTTGCACCAAGCATAGTGTGTTTTTCTGCTAGAATGTGAATACAGGCCCTTTACTAATAACTGCCATGTTGTAGTGCAGTTTGTAGTGTCCCCTGGAAATGTCTATGATGTTCTCTCTTTGATCGTAGACAACAACACAATTTGCATTTCCTCATTTGCTTCTGTTTCCTTCTGAGGAATTTTGGGTGAAACTGATGTATTTCTTGTTAAAATGTTCCTTTTTTTTAATTTATTTGTTGTGTTTTGTGTTTTTTTTTTTTTGTGGTTGGTGTATATGTCATCAAAATATTATACAACTTTCACTGCATTGACCCCTCTCAGCATTGGAATATTGCCCAAAGTATATAATCACCTGGAAGTAACTCCAGTTCTGTGATTACACGGGTAGCCATTAATTTGATTTTTGTCATGGGTCATAGTTTAACAAGGGAAAATCCAATCCAACCCATGAAAAATAACTGCACACCAACAATGTGTGTTATTTATGAGATTGATTTATGCGATTATCACTTAACCATTAAACAAGGACTATTCTTGAAAAAGAAATAATTGAAGAGCGACATGCTGTGTGTGTCTATTGGAAATTGATTAAGAGTTTTCTCAGGAATGAACAGCCAGTAGTTGTATAAGCCGTCACTCTCCCACCCCATTGCCAGTATAAACTCTTTCTGTAGATATAGTAGTATAGTTTCCTGTCTGTTTTATTTTGTGTTGGAATGAAGTACTTGGATCAAATGATGATCAATTTGCAAAATTGTAGAGTAGTAACTAACATTTATGTAAAAGACTAATCACAACTCAGCAACTACTGAACTATTTGGAATTCATATAGTTTGCTGTTCTAAACAATGTTTGTATATTTGATGTTTTAATCAGATGCATTGTAATTTGAATAAAACTTGCAGTATATACAGTAAATTTGATGTATCTATTAAACTCTGCATTCCAGCACTGCAAATCAAAGTTAAGGACTAGGAATCCAGTCGACAGAAATCATTTTGGACAGTGTGAGATCTACCAAAAAGGTTCCATTTGGAAAATAATGGTAAAAACATTAAATGTGAGATTTAAAGAATGCCAAATCTTGTTGTCCATACTTCTCTCTCAGAATTCAAAAACAAAAGATAACTTACACAGCAAAAGGCAATACAGTACTTCTCAGACTACTCATATTAGACTATTGAATAATAGTAGTCCATCGATCCTGTCCACCACAGGATAAATAAAAAAAAAACACACACACACACAAACCATACACTGTTGCTGGACATAACAGAAATGCACATGCTGAAACGAGTCACAAAAATATTTAATATAAAAGAGTAATGAATACAACCAGGCACAGTAGGTACACATGACAGTGTATCATATCACATAGAGACCATAATGAACAAGTACTTAAAAGGTCCCATATCATAAAAAACACATTTTCTCTGCTCTCTACATATATAAGCTGGTCCTCCCTGAGCCTGCCAACTCCCAGAATGAGGAAAACAAGTGATTCCTGCATGGTCTCTGCAGCCCACCCACTGGTAACATGGCGCTCCTACAGGCTGTTCAAATTCAGAATTTCGTTACGTAACGAAAGGAGTCATTATCATAGGCCGACCTCCTCTGCATGGTGATAGGAGATATCTGAGAGGGGGGCGTTCATCCCCGAGGTGAAGTTCAGTGTGTCCAGCAGTGAGACAGCAGTGTTTCACAATGTCGTCACTCAAAGATAAACACGCAAATAGCTCTGTTGTTGGTTGTAAAAATCAACATAGGTGCCTATATTCTGTCCCAGCTACAGAACCACAGAGGAGACAGTGGTTGCGTTTCATATTTTAAGACAACGTGCCGGCTATGGTTCATGTTAGCTTGTGTGTGTGTGTGTGCCAATCACTTCACATCGGACTGCTTCAGTAACGAGGGTCAGTACAAAGTTGGCTTTGCCTCGACACTGACTCTCGTAAAAGGATCAGTCCCAACCATACCGGACCCAGCAACTGCACCCGAGCCATCTAAAAGTGTAGCCGCGGTTTAATAGTATTTACAGTTGCTAACGAGTATGGTGAAGTCAGCTGGAAATTAGCTAACTAGTTAGCTTTGCTATGGTCCGCTATGCGATGGAGTGTGAAGTGAATTTAATGTTAATAATATTACGATGGAGCTTGGTTGTCACAGTAAAAACTCTGGAAACATGCGCAGACTGGAGACAGAGATGATGCTAACAGTGTCCAGGAGTTTGGAGACTGAGTTGGAGACAAACACAGCTTTCGCTAGCTGTTAGCCATTAGCTTCATGGTAGTAAATGTAACAACACAAAAACTAACATTATACAGACACACTAACCATTCTGAAATGTCCTGCTGCAGCCACAGAGTCTGTACTTCTTGGTATGGTTGAACGATAAAATCTCCTCAAGCCATAGCGATACATATATACATCCACCATAAACATTAGCGCATGCTACTGCTAAGGCAGGGGGAATCCTCTCCCTGAGAGTGATGTAGCAGGCAGGGCTCTCCAAGTAGGCATAGACAGACGGAGCTCATTAGCATTTAAAGGTGCAGGCACAGAAACAGACTGCTCTGAATAGAGCTCTGTAGAGCAACTTTTAGACAGCTGAAATTCAGGACCATTGATGAGTTTGGGGTAATGCATATCGAACACAGAGCTGTTGGACCTCTGACAGCTGTGTGAAATTGATGAAAAACGGTATAATATGGGACCTTTAAAGTTGCCTTAGGTCATGCCATGCTAACTCACTAAGAATCCAGAACTTTTTTCAGTTCACATCATGGATTTTATTGAGGAAATTCATATAGAAACTTCTATTAAATTCCTATCAATGTACTAATATTTTATAAATTATGAATTCTTCACTGGATTGGGTGAAAATTTTTCTGAACATCCAAATGACCATAATGAAACTTGGCAGTTTTTTTTTTCATTTAAATGTTTGTTGCTAAATGGTAAAAGTAATCAGATTAAGAACCAGAAGTTCTTGCCAGAATGAAGAATCTGTCATTCCAAAAATTCACATCTTCTCTACTTTTCACTTTCTTTTCACCAAATTATGGCTCCAAGTGTGGTATTAATGTAGCTGTGTCACATCTCGAAGTTAATTGGTACTGCATAAAAAATTGACATTAATTTTTTCTAGAGAATCCATGTAGTGAAGTGGGAGACCCTAGATGAGTTGGTGTGGAATGACCCATAGGGTAGGCTTCTATATATGGAGATATGATGAAGATATTTCACAGCTGACATCATACAGTACATGAAGATTCTTACACAAAATATGATTGTTTATAACTGACAAAGAATGATATCAGATTGTACAGTTGGGGATCACAAAGGACATAAAGGCAAGTCATGTGATCTAGTCATAGATTTAAAAGACTGTCCAGTGGCAAAGCATGCCTGTTCCAAGAAGACAGTAACACAGTGGTGGTTTTAAGACTGAAAAAAATAAGTGGGCAGAGAATAAAACAACTTCTCCAAGTGTCTCACCTTAGCTAGCAGTGAAATCATTATGTTTTCGTTGTTATTTTTTTCACCTGAGCTCCCCGATTATTCCCCTTTCTTCTCATGGTCATTCAATCACAAGAAAGCCTCAAAGGTTCTCCCTGGCAGCTGAAAATACAAAACAAGGTGAAATTGGTTATTCAGTCATATAAACCATGTGCTCTAATGAGGGCCATGCACACCAGAATTGAAGCTACTTCCAGGAAGATACCCTTTGAACCCAACGTAACCCACCAGTACCCTAAAATGTTTGTGGGGATGTTGCCAGCCGGCTTTGGGATAACCGCTTTAATTTTTCCATTAGAACACTACAAGGGAGACTGGTCTGTAATAGGCTGCTACATGTATTAACTGACACTGTGACCTTTACTGTATGTTACTGCCTGACAACATATACAGGATAGACTGCTAACCTTGTTTTTCTCTGCTCACATTCACCATCTCTTTTCTGCTGCTATCTTTTTCTCACAATCTCTAAACACAGCACATGTTTTTTCTTACAACAAGGAAACTAAGCAGCAGGACTTAAGACTTTCTAGTATTGAATTGTGTGCTATGTATCTTAACAGAAGGGTGATGAATAAACAAGATGGTATGGAATGATTCTTTGGTACCATCCACAACAGAAAAATAACCATTCCAAGAGTAATGAATGGAACTAAAGTGGACTGTTACGTGGAAACAAGGCTTTTGTGACCTTTGGGACCTGTCCCCATGTACACGCGATTACGAGATAAAAAGTAGCTTTTTCTATGTGCTTTGGTCACTCATACACACATAAACAATGTTTTAGGAAACTGAAAAAGGGACCCTTTGGTAAAACTCCTTCCAGGGTGAAGCTATTAAGAAACTCCATTTTCAGTGTTTGTCATGGCAGAAAGAAACAGAGATTTTTATAAACGGTAATGCAGGCACTAATATTTGTTTCCCAATTGGGTTTAATCAGTGTATGTAGTAGGGCTGCACGATATTAACTGACATTACATTTTTTTGTTTTTTTTTTATCCTGCGATATACACTCACCGGCCACTTTATTAGGCACACCTTGCTAGTACCGGGTTGGACCCCCTTTTGCCTTCAGAACTGCCTTAATACTTCGTGGCATAGATTCAACAAGGTACTGGAAACATTCCTCAGAGGGTTTGGTCCATATTGACATGATAGCATCACGCAGTTGCTGCAGATTTGTCGGCTGCACATCCATGATGCGAATCTCCCGTTCCACCACATCCGAAAGGTGCTCTATTGGATTGAGATCTGGTGACTGTGGAGGCCATTTGAGTACAGTGAACTCATTGTCATGTTCAAGAAACCAGTCTGAGATGATTCGAGCTTTATGACATGGCACGTTATCCTGCTGGAAGTAGCCATCAGAAGATGGGTACACTGTGGTCATAAAGGGATGGACATGGTCAGCAACAATACTCAGGTAGGCTGTGGCGTTGCAACGATGCTCAATTGGTACTAAGGGGCCCAAAGAGTGCCAAGAAAATATCCCCCACACCATTACACGACCACCACCAGCCTGAACTGTTTATACAAGGCAGGATGGATCCATGCTTTCATGTTGTTGACGCCAAATTCTGACCCTACCATCCGAATGTCGCAGCAGAAATCGAGACTCATCAGACCAGGCAACGTTTTTCCAATCTTCTATTGTCCAATTTCGGTGAGCCTGTGCGAATTGTAGCCTCAGTTTCCTGTTCTTAGCTGACAGGAGTGGCACCCGGTGTGGTCTTCTGCTGCTGTAGCCCATCTGCCTCAAGGTGCGACGTGTTGTGCGTTCAGAGATGCTCTTCTGCATACCTTGGTTGTAACGAGTGGTTATTTGAGTTACTGTTGCCTTTCTATCAGCTTGAACCAGTCTGGACATTCTCCTCTGACCTCTGGCATCAACAAGGCATTTTCGCCCACAGAACTGCCACTCACTGGATATTTTCTCTTTTTCGGACCATTCTCTGTAAACCCTAGAGATGGTTGTGCGTGAAAATCCCAGGAGATCAGCAGTTCCTGAAATATTCAGACCAGCCCATCTGGCACCAACAACCATGCCATGTTCAAAGTCACTTAAATCACCTTTCTTCCCCATTCTGATGCTTGGTTTGAACTGCAGCAGATCGTCTTGACCATGTCTACATGCCTAAATGCATTGAGTTGCTGCCATGTGATTGGCTGATTAGGAATTTGCGTTTAACGAGCAGTTGGACAGGTGTGCCTAATAAAGTGGCCGGTGAGTGTATATTGCAATATGGAAAAATAGAGGAATTTTCATCAGATGACCTGTATAGCACTTTATGTTATGCTGCACTGCTGCTATCTTATGGACAATTAACCTGCACTGATCTTACCTGTTTTTGTCATACTGAGCTGTGTGGCACCGACATTAATGGTCAAACAAATTAGTTGTGTTACCTCTCGCTGTGGCAACAGATGCAAGGCACTGTCGACACAGAACACGTGTTTGGTCAATATCATCCTTCTTGCTGCAGAAATAATTCCAGATAACCTATGTTGCTTTTCTTTTTGGCACCAAGTCTTCATTTTCTGTGATTTTCTCTTGTTGTTGCTCATTTTTCAGTCTTGTTACCAGCATCTCACTCCATGTGCAGGGGTGTGGTCTGCTTCAGCACACTGATTAAAAACTAATGATTGGTGGATCACTGTGTGTCCGGTACCCTTGAAATAACATGAGTTAATTTGCCTCCTACATCGCAGGCCCTGCAAGGTAGATAGGGTTAAAAATTGGGAGTCTACCGCGTGAATCGGGAAAGTTGGCAACTCTGTTTTTAACCCTATCTCCCTTGATGCTCCCAGTCAGTAATTTCTCCCGTTAATCCCCCGATTTTGCAGTGAAGGAAACAAGTAAGATTGTGGGGGATATTTGTCGCAGTATCTGGCAACCCTGGCCTGCCTGTGCGGATGAGCAGGGGTGTGATTCTTCTTGATAAATCCTGCAATCTGGCTTTTCCGACCTGAAAAATCGTGAATCTTTTTTTTTGAGGGGGGGGGGGCGCAAAGCAAGAGTCGGGTATTGGTGAACATGATAACATTTGATTTTGATGATTACATGATTTTTGTAGGTGTAATATCATGGACGGATGGCAAATTTAAGTTGCACACAGTGAAAGCACTACACTCTAAGTTATCTTGAAATCAAATGAATTTAATTTTTCAATATCTTTCATGTCATGTGACCCAGTGACTACAAACCAGCAGCAGATTGTATTAGTAAACTGCACGAATAAGACACAGCTCTTCTAACTGTATTTTAGTGCTTCCTCTATTTTGTATGAATATTAATTTGCAGAAATTATGATTATTTTTCTCAATAGCTTCCATGTCATGTGGCCCACTGACTTCTGAAAATAATGGTAAAAAATTTCTCTAATGCTCATGAGGTTAACATATTCTTAAACAGCAATGTCAGCTTCTACACTATTTTGTCTCATGTCTTAGATTATGATTTTTTTTTTTTTAAATCTCAACAGTAGGTGAGATTTAAAGGGTAATTTTTCAAAATTTTCATCCGGGATCCCCCTAATGTTGCTGGGTTATCAACTCAGAACACCGCTGCTATAAAAGAAAATTAGGGGAAACACTGTGGTCTAAGAATTTTGGACATGTGTTTCCAAGATTTCACACGTATGTGTGGACTAGGCCTCATATACAGTTATTGTCCATTAAAATATTTCTGTTGTCACATTTTTGTTCTCCTCTTCTTCTGTTCTCTCTTAACCCATGCACATATTCCTACTCATGCACACACTTCCAATTCTCATCCTATATATAATATGTACCTATATATATATATATATATATATATATATATATATATATATATATATATATATATATATATATATATATATATATATTATATATGTATATGAAAGTGAGTGGATTAAATTGAAAATACATACACATACTACATACCAGAGATGAAACACATGTTTATGTGTGTGAGGAGAACTTATGTATGTGAGAAGCCTTGAGTGAGTAATGGCTTGCACAGCCCATCATATATTGTGTGGTTTGCACTGTACTTGTAAGTGTTCCCTTTATTGGTGCTCTAATTCAAATCCATTCCAGTAAAACATAATGTTCCTCATGCTGACAAATTTGAAGTTACAGACTCAGGGTCAGGTCTGTGGGCCTGCAGGGGGCAGAGGTAGCTCCAACCCACTGCACTCTGAATGGCCCAGCTTGGTGACCCACTCTCAGGTTCTGAGTTCTAATTTGTAATTGGATTGTTATTAATGGTGGAAGAACATGTAACACTAATGAAAAAAGTCCTTCACTGAACTGAAGCGAAAGTGAATTTTCCAACCACAAACTGAATTTTTAAAGGTCCCATATCATAAAAAACATGTTTTCTCTGGTCTCTACATATATAAGCTGGTCCTCCCTGAGCCTGCCAACTCCCAGAATGAGGAAAACAAGTGATTGCTGCATGGTCTCTGCAGCCCACCCACTGGTAACACGGCGCTCCTACAGGCTGTTCAGATTCTGCTCCTTTTGTTATGTAACGAAAGGAGTCATTATCAGAGGCCGGCCTCCTCTGCACGGTGATAGGAGATATCTGAGAGGGGGGGCGTTCATCCCATCCAAGTTCGGTGTGTCCAGCAGCGAGACAGCAGTGTTTCACAATGTCATCGCTCAAAGCAAGACACACAAATAGCTCTGTTGTTGGTTGTAAAAATCAACGTCAGTGCCTATATACTGTCCCAGCTACAGAGCAACAGAAGAGACAGTGGTTGCGTTTCATATTTTAAGACAACGTGCCAGCTACGGTTCGTGTTTGCTTGTGTGTGTGCTCATCGCTTCACATCGGACTGCTTCAGTAACGAGGGTCAGTACAAAGCTGGCTTTGCCTCGACACTGACCCTTGTAAAAAAGATCAGTCCCAACCATACCGGACCCAGCAACTGCACCCGAGCCACCGAAAAGTGTTGCCGCAGTTTAATAGTATTTATAGTTGCCTACGAGTATGGTGAAGTCAGCTGGAAATCGGCTAACTAGTTAGCTCCGCTTGGGTCTGCTATGCAATGGAGTTTGAAGCGAGTTTAATGTTAATGATATTACAATGGAGCTTGGTTGTCACAGTAAAAACTCTGAAAACATGCAGACTGGAGACAGAGACGATGCTAACAGTGTCCAAGAGTTTGGAGACTGTGTTGGAGACAAACACAGCTTTCACTAGCTGTTAGCCATTAGCTTCATGGTAGTAACTGTAACAACACATACAAACAAACTAACATTATACAGACACACTAACCATTCTGAAATGTCCTGCTGCAGCCACAGAGTCTGTACTTCTTCAAGAGCCTCTCCTTCTGGGTCACATTCTGGGTCAAACTGGTTTGGTTGAACGAAAACATCTCTGTGGTTATAGCGATACATATATACCTGTACATCCACCATAAACGTTAGCGCATGCCACTGCTAACGCAAGGGGAATCCTCCCCCTGAGACTGATGTAGCAGGCAGGGTTCTCCAAGTAGGGTTTACAGATGGAGCTCATTAGCATTTAAAGGTGCAGGCACAGAAACAGACTGCTCTGAATAGAGCGCTGTAGAGCAACTTTTAGACAGCTGAAATTCAGGACCACGGATGAGTTTGGGGCAATGCATGTCGAATACAGAGCTGTTGGACCTCTGACAGCTGTGTGAGATTGATGAAAAACAGTATAATATGGGATCTTTTATACTATGAAATAATAATTATTAGAAGAGTAAAAGACCAATATTTTACACTATTTGACAAATTATTTGATTGCAAGTTCTGAGTTTTATTTTTGAAATTAGTTTTATGTTCACTCAAATTCCTATGTTTGTTTGACATTTAAGAAGTTTTGTTTGTTTCTTTTGGCATACATCTAATTCCATACTTATTCTGCTCCAGAAGCACCATGAAGAGAAAACTGTTTTCATAGGCTCATCTAATCTGAGAACAATGTCCTCAGCAACTTCAGTTTGGCATTTAGAGGCAGTGTAAGTATTAGGTACACAGTGTATTTGGAAAGCTGTCAACTTGGGGCACAGGTTTGATTGTATGAACTTTCTGGGAAGCATGAAGTGAACAAGTTGAGTTATAAATGTTTATGGTAATGTTTTAAACTTGTCTTCACATTACACTTAGTCTTGTTTTGCAACATCATTTCTCTGGCTTACTTTCACAGGCCTTTTTCTCTAGATGATATCTAACAGATGCACACCCCATCCTGAAGAGGCAACATTCATCTGGCTGAAATTAATGATTTACAACATATTTGTTTAGTTTTAAGAGTTAGGTGAATAAAATACGAAGTTATTCTTTCATTTGGCGCAGTGTCCCGTGAGAATGTGCATACAGATGTCCCTGAGTATTCTGAGGGTATAGGTTTGATTATTATTATTATTATTATATTGTTAAAAAAAAAAAAAACTTTTTTTTGCTGTTTACACAGAAATCTATAAAATGTCAAATCAAAGGCAAGCATTAATGAACTAAATTTGGATCAATCTGTGTAATCAATTTGATCATTCTTTTAATTTAATGGTATTCATTCAAACCTTGCAGGGGTTGTACCCTGTTTGAGTTTGTGCTGGTTTAGTGGGGTTCAAGTCTATAATTACTGATGTATGTGCATGTGATTTCAAATACCTGTACCACTAAGCTGATGTGTTAGCTGTCCATCTCTCTATAGCTTACATGTCAGTGTGTTATTTTTGTTTTATTTATCAGCTCCTCCATTTTTTCTGTGACTTTGTGTCTTACAGATTTGTGACTGAAATACAACTTACCTTATTTCTTAGGCTATGTTTGCTATATGCTAACAGGAAACATGCTTTACTGTATGAACTGCAGATCAGAAAAGACAACTGCTTTGCATATGTAGACACGTTCATATGCGTCACATCACACACATCATTTTGAAACAAGACAATGATGATCTAGTCTCTTAGTCAAGATTTTGTTGCAACTAAAAAAACAAAACTTCTGACATTTTTAGACCATCCTAGCCCACAGTGTTTTTTGACCATCCTGACTGTCTAGACCATCCCCCGGGGCGGAGTGTCAAGATAAGAACCATGCGAATCCAGAGAAAGCTGTCTCCATCACTACAACTCACATCAAGCTGTAACACTCGATGGGTGGACCGCGTTCTGAGAAATACAGCAGGATGAGAACAGATGGACTTTGTGTTTATAACATTAAGGCTAGGTGCTTACACTTGGTTAAGTGGTTGGACTGACTTTACTAGTAGGAATTCAGACCTGGAGTAGCATTCCACTGTGCATTTTCTAGCTGAAGGTCCAAATTTTTCGTTCCAAGTTGTCTGGAATGCCGCATAACCCATCTACCCTATTAATATCATTATATATATAGATAGCTGGCTTTGTTTCAAGCTTCAGAGGGTGATCAAAACTAAGTCATTGTCAATTTCAGTGATCCACTGTGAACATCTTATTTGCTAATCAATAGACATCACTTTGCCCTTGATGGGACACAGTATTCCAGTAGGGGTCACAGTATAGAGGATGTAACAAATAGTATGATCACACCTGTGATGTTAAAGTTCCTGAGTGTAAACCAGAGGCAGCCTCCTCTGTGTCCTCAACATTTCTCAGAGGAGTTTCATTCAGGTTCTTAGTGCAGCAGGAGATGGTTTGCTGTGTGTCATCCTGGAAAATCCATTCATCGTGGAACAACAGGGGAGAAATGCCTAACTGCAAGAAAACATCAGAAAGCAGTTAAAGGTTAGTCCTGACATATTATCTGTGTACTGAATCAAACTGTCAACACACTGAGGTGACTGCACATACCTTTCTGTAAAAGTCTCTTCCTGGTATAGATATAGAGGTTAGGGTGACTTTATCACCACTCTGTCTAATCTTTTTGACAATGTCATCATGTTCCATAGTCTCAACAAGTTCACCATTGACAGCTAGTAGCAGGTCTCCATCCTCCATCCCTGCCCCCGCAGCTGGACTGCCCACATCCACCTCCCTCAGCACATGAACTGGGTCACACAGGAAAGAAGTTCAGAGAGACACACCAACGTAAGTCCTGTAGTTGCTAGGTCTTTCAAACAGCACTTAGATCATGATAAGATGCTGTGGGCTCATTGCTTTGACATAAATTAAGGCTGGAGATGTTATAGACTGAGATACAACTTACTTTAACAATCACAGCCACATTCAATACTGCCACCCCTAATAAGCCTGCCAAGACTAGTCAACATGTCAAAATGGCCCCCACCCTGGATACTTTTAAATCTCGCCTAAAAACTCATTTTTACTCCCTGGATTTTAGTACAGCGTGAGAGTTGTGTGGTCTCTCTCTGTCTTTTACTGTATTTCTACATTTGTCAGTGTTTTATCTGATCTTATTGATCTGATCTTATTGCCTTTTATATGCTTTTAATTTATTGTATTTTAACTTTAACTTTCTTTATTTTACTCTTTTGTATCTGTTGTGCAGCACTTTGGTAACTTTGTTGTTTTTAAAATGTGCTATACAAATAAAGTGGATTGGATGGGATCACTGCTTAAAGGGTGTGCAACCAAATAAGAGAAGAGGGGTGCCGTTATTGCTGCACATGCTGTTTTTTTCTGTTTCTTCTTTTGATGATGAGTTGAAAAAACATTTTTCTTTGTTAAATAACTTTGGACCTCCAATTAAAAGATACATTTAGTACTTTCCATTTATTTCTGAAGATATTGTAGCGGTAATGCAAAAAATGAAGGGATGCCAATAACAGTGAGCAGGACTGTAAATGTAGAAATTCACTTCAAAGGTATTGCCATATTTTCTCTATTGTACATTTTGATTATCACTTTTACATGCACTCGCGTCTAGCCTAGTATAGGAATAGGACAGAAAAAAGCTTTATGAGGGCTAATACATCTCTATGAGTAAGTTAGTAATTTTAGATATCACTACTGATTGAAAGATTCATGTGATGACTTAATAATAATAATGGTGCTATTTATGATTGTATGTAATGATGCTTGCCAAAGTGTCAAAAAGTTTAATTTTCCTTTACTTGCCATTCTGATAAGGTATGTCTGGTATTCACATCCCATTTGTGCTCATGAAGTGGTGAGCTGGCTCTATGAGGTGAGTGTATACGTGTGTTTGGTTGTGGTTGTTGTCATGTGTCCATCAGTGTATCTCTCACCTATCTGTCGAGTGCCTGCCAGCTTCTCTTGTCTCAGCAGGAAGCCATATCCATCACTTCCTTTTTCCAGATGCATGGTCTTGGCAGAGTGTGGCAGGCTGCAACATTCTGCCAAAACAGGCAAGATGGGCAACTTCCTCCTGACATAGGAAAACTCACTCTCACTGTCAATGACAAGCACGGTCACGGAGTCCCCATTCTTCTTCACCTGACAATCACATAAACTGCAGGAGTCATGCACATGTTTAGTCTAACAGACCACACAAAATAGATCTGACTAAAGAGATAAGATTCATACAATTTTACTGAGAATTGAGTGTGTGAGCGTCGACACCATGACTCCATTGATCCAGATCAGTTTGTCTCCAGTACGGACTCCAGCTTTCTCTGCTGGACTGTTAGTAGCTATGCTCATGACGTACTGGCCCTTCTGACCTGTTGATACATCAGTATTGCAATCATTGTCATAATCATCAGTATGCTGTAATATAAAACTGTATTTTGTAACAAAATGAACAACAGAATTTACAGAGAACACCATTCTCCTCTGTTGATAAATGATTAGGTAGCCTACTGATATGATTTAGTAGAAACAAAGTATCTCTGCATGGGTGAAACAAAGCATCCAGAGATTCCATTCTACAAGGTTCCTTTAGGAAAAGTTAAATGTTTTGGGAACTACTTCTGTTTTCTTTCTGACAGTGAGATATGAGGATGAATGTCAATCTGTCTGTTAGGGTTAGGGTTAGTAAGTATAGTAAGTTGACTCTGCATTAAGAATTGAAGCAGGGGGAATAGCTAGCCTGGCTCACCCAAGGGTGAAAAGAACACCTTCCAACACCTTGAAAACCCTAACCCTAACCCAGACCAACATGTTATATCTTGTTAAATACATCCACCAAGGAGGTTATATTTTCACCTGTGCCCATTTGTTTTTCAGTTGGTTGGTTTGTTGTCAGCAGAATTACACATATGACTGGAGGTCTTTTGACATGAATCTGGATAAAGGGACAGATCAAGATTTTTTTTCACATTCGATAATTTAGGGATTTTTCAAATTTTTTGTTAATTCCTCTGGGAATAAAACATGGACCTTGACCAAAAAACTCTGGTGTATTTATGCGCAAGATGTGAGTGAGGTCTGTCTATGGCTAAGACACATCTTCACTCCAAGTTTTGTGGAAACCTGTTCATTAGTTTTTGTGTGATCCTCCTGACAAACCAACCAACCAACCGACACTGTCAAAAACACAACTTTCTTGGGGAAGGTAACAACTTTTGGCTTTTCCAGTAAGGAGTGGGGAAATCTGTATTCCAGCCGCTAAATGAGGATCAGGTAATCCGTCTTACTTTTATGCTGTTTTTTCAAAGCAACATTGGACTGGATCACCCCGATCCAGATACAAAGTTTTCAAGATTTCCAAATTCGGACTACCAGTGCTCTAAATGGGACATATCATAACATATCACAATGTGGGCTGCCAGCTATGTAAAGAACAACAGGTAGAAGAGCCAACATGGGGCACTGTAAGTGTTTCTTATTTTGAGACACAACACACACACAAAAAAAAGACTAAATGTCCAATAGTTAACAAAATAAAGAGTGTTCAAGGTTCTTCTTCATTTGAGAAGGAGAGACCAGCATTTTCAAGCCCTGCTTTTAGGAGGCGGATCTGAAATTTCGCTTTGGTTTGCCGCAGTTTTGTCAGCTTAATTTGTTCCTCTGCCAGGAGTATCTGTGCTTCTGCTCTTTCAGTTTCTCCTTTAAGAAGGGATTCATTGGCATCATCATTATTATTTGGATGCTTGAAGCCTCTTCTCTGAGCTCCTGTGACTGCTGGCTCTACCAGTGAGGATCCAGGTTGTTCTTCAATAATAGGGCTGAGATCCAGAATAAATTTTTCCTCTGTAGAGGAAACTGAGCCAGTTCCTCCTAAAGCAATCGTAGGCTCACCACCACCAACACCTTGAATCCCATGTAGAGCTTTAGCGTTCTCACCTCCAATAATGTCCAGAACCACATCTGTGTATTTACCTTTCTTAAAGGGTTTGTTGCCTGTTTGGGTGTTTTTTTTTTTTTTGCTTCGGCAAGGTCCTTTGCTGCTCTGGCCCTCACATTATTCCGTCTAAATTTCACTTGCTCAAAGGTCCTCTTCTGGCCAGATTGCATTAACATTCTGGGTGATTTCAACCCAAATGTCTTTCTTCCTTTTGTTAGTCACCATTCCACCCGCACCAGAGCTTCCTACTACTGAGGCATAATGGCACTTAACACCCTCCACCTTGAAATCCTACCCCCTGTTGTCATCAGGATAATCCTGTTTTTTGGATCAAAGTTATCTACATCCTACTGAAATGTTTTGAACAACACAAACTGAAGATTTGTTCCAGATTAAAACTAGGATTGGATCCTGTGATCTAATCTGATTTCAGATTACCTTATTTCCCTTTGGAACAACCCATTTTCAAGATTTGATCCAATCTGATATCCAAAATCCGATCAAATTACCTTTGAACAACTGGCCCCAGAGGCTTTGCACGTGCATTGTCAGAGCTGGAAATGAATTATTAACAGTCTGTCAAACAATGTGTGGGTACCTGGAACTGAGATGATGGTCATTCCCAGGCCATGATCTGGATGTCGGCTGATGTGACACAGTCTGGGTCTTGACCAGCGGTCCCCTTTGGAGGCCTTGGCCAGTGTCTGCATGTCCAAACCTAAAGACACTGCCTGGAGAAGAATGACATCAGCTAGACATAGAAAATGGAAGAATGAATCCCAGAAACAAATTCCTATAAAATAACTCACATTAGTCATAGTAGGATGAAGTATTGTGTTAGACTTGCTAATCAGTTTTAATAAAATATGGGACCCAACAAAGGGTGAAATATGTGCAACCTGTGTGCAGCCATGATCCACTCACACACGTATTGCCTGTTCCTTGGACTCAATAGAGTTTATCATTGCTGGAATAAGGGAGGAGATATGCTGACTTTACCAAGGTCACTAATTGGGATTTGGATTTTTCAAACCTCAGAGTGGGGACTATAGACAGAGAGATGATGCATCAGAGCCAAGTTTGAATGTAATTTATATTGTCGGCAATGTTGATACTGCTGAATGCCCTGACAATCAGCCAGTCTTTCTCTAGTCATCAACTCATTGAGTTCAGATGACAAGACACTGTAAATAACAGACCTTTGTAAAATCTTCCTCTTCATGGTGTCATACCTTATATCGATTCTGAGATGTACATGTCGCTGCTGCTGCCATATGGCATATTAAAACAATATCTTAATGTCATTCCACTGGCACATACCCTGCTTTTGTTACCTCAAGGCTGGATTACTGTATTTCCCTTTTATCAGGTTCGGCCAATAAGTCTCTTAAGGCTCCCAGCTGATCCAGAATGCTGCCTGTACTGACAAGAACTCATATTAGAGAACATATTTTTAAGCACTGACCTCCTGTAAAATCCAGAATTTAATTTAAAATCCTTCTCCTCACATTCAAAGCCTGGAAGGCCAGGCACCTGCACATTTTAAAGACCTAACAGTACCATATAACCCCACTCAAACCATCTTCCAGTGTCGGTTTAGGAAGCAGACACCCTCTCTATGTTTAAGAGCAGGCTTAGTTAGGGCCTGCACAGATCTGGAGAACCAGGTCTCAGTGTTCTAGGGAATATGAATATCTGACCTTTTACGGGGATGGGGCTCTTTTGCTTTTCTCCCATCCCCTGCAATGTTTGTTATTTATCTAAAATGTTGTTTTGCTCCACCAACACCCACGCCACACCACCCACACATCCACATTAACAACACCTGGATGGTGGTGAGCCCTGCTTGACTTCTATTTCTACTACCCCAGCTAGCAATTTATCATTCCAAAAATGTTCTGAGAATGTTACCGAGAGTGTTCTCATCAGCAGGAAGTTTTCGTTAAGTTCCCAGAATGTTTGAGGATAATTTTCTCAAAAAACATTCCAAAAATGTTTTGTGATAACCCCCTTAAAACGTTCAGTAACAACATTGCTTGAACGTTAGGCGCTCATGTTCTTGAAAACCTTCTCAGCGGGTCTGGGAATCACGTTCACGAACGTGCGTGACTTTTACTATGCAGTGAAATAACATAATGCTACACGGATGTTAGCAACACAGCACTAATTTTAGCAGTATGGTTACTGAACATGAATCAACTCCTCTGCCCTGAGTGAGTGAGTGAGTGAGTTACACAGCGCCACTGTCAGCACAGTACGTGAACGAGAATCACGTCCTCAGCGACAGTCCTCTGTGTGCAGTAGGTTTGCGAATCATGAATGTATCACAGCACAAACGGCAGTTCCACTACGGGCCGACATGATTGCGGTTGAGCTCAACTTGAACTTGAAAGGAACAAATCAGTTCATGAAGTGATTCCGTTCACTTGAAAGATTTGTCCGTTCAAACGACACGTTCGCGACCGACACAACACTACAGTGCTACTAATGTGCTGACCAGGGTGGATATTTCACGTTTTGGGTGAGGGGTCGTCTAGATAAACAGTAATACTAGGCCTACCATCTAACTACGCAGGATAACGAAAGATGAGGTTGTACCAGCATGTTTAAACACCTCGCTAAATACATATATTCTGGTAGAGTTATATGTAGGGAGAACCGATTTTTAAAACTTTTAAAGCCAATAGTTTTGCATCTTTAATTAGCACAAGAATTTTCAATATAATTAATTATATACACAATACTATACATAATATAATTTAAAATCATGTGTTTTTTTATGTCTGAAGCAGCAGACTGCAGCATAGACTCAATAACAATCAGTGATCATGCACCCATTATCTTCAACCTGGATTTAGGAATAAATTTATATATATATATATTAGAGAGCAAACATTTTTTTTGACCTTTTTTGAGCAAACACCATTTAATGACTCAGGAAACTAACAATTATTCCCTATAGGATAGTGCCAAAGCAGTAATAATGGGTAAAGGGATAGAAATACTGAGAAGATGAAAAAGGAACATGTTGAACATACAGTTATACTTGGAAAGTAAAATAAAAGGATTCGAACTGGAACATAAAAATAGCAGCTCAAACAATCAACTCCTGAAGGAACTTCAGATGTGACGTAATTTAAAAAGAGCTTTTGACAAATAAAGCTGAAGAGTCTGAGGGGAGTTTTGTTTTTGGTCAAAAACATTATGAAATGGAAACAGAGCTCGACATTCTTAGAGGTTAATTAGTCATACATTAGAAGAAAATTGTACTCCAAAGTAAAGCAGGGAACATCTTATTTCCTACCTGTTAGGCCCTTAGGTTTTGCCTAATTTGATACAAATTATGGATTTTATGTGTTATTATTGTACTATACTACTATAACTGCCGTTGTTTACTATCTAATTAAGTATTAAGTATTTCCTGTGTTTGCCTTATTTGGTAGAAATGATGGCTGATTACATCTTTATTGGTTTTCTCAGCATATAACAGTGTATGTTTACTGTCCAGTAAAGACCATATTATGTATTGTTTTTGCCCAATTTAATACAAAATATGGATTATTTAGTTTTATTTGTGTACTTAGCTTTAAACTGTATTTGTTCAATATATTTTGTAGTTTTTGTCTAATTTGACAAAAAGCACAGCTAACAACATCTTATAAATATACGCTAAAATAAAGTGCAACCGAAGCACTGATTATGAAAACAAGTATAGAAGGACAGGAAATCAACACATCTTATGAACATAAAAAGAAGATCTCTATATCTATGCTCTGGTTTGGGATTTTAGTTGTGTGAATTCCTGTTTTATGCTGAAATGATATACTCAAATGTTATGTTTCACTTTCCATTACATCTCCTTGTCTGTTTTCCTGCCCTTTGTCTGTGTACTGTACAACTAGGTCTCATAGTAAATCAATCCCTGTGTATTTAATCCTCTGTTTTCCCCTCACTCTTTGTTGGTTCACCTGTTTTGTTGCTCTGTCTCTCAACTGTTTCCTTGCGACCTGTGTCATTGTATTATACTGGCTGGCACTGAGTTAATTTTTTTGCTTAGCCTTTAAATTGCCCTTTGTTGCTTGTAGAGTGGATTTTGGACTTTTGTATATAGGACTTTCAGTTTTCCCTTCCTCCAGTTCCAGTTCTTGCCAAATGTGACATGTAAAGTTATGGGCAGAGGCCATAATCTGTCATTCGTGAGGAGGGAGATTGAAAATCCACAAGAAATATCAATGGTGTGTAACTGCACGCTGTTGACATTTCATTCCCAAATAATTTGGAAATGTGTGTGCTTGGACCTGCCTCATATTGCACCCTCTTCATACCCACATTCAACCATAAATAGTCAATCCATGGCGCCTACTGAATGGTAAGGGATAAAAATTAGCCTGCTGGTCGATGGTTCTTGACAGTGAATCACAGACACCACAGAGAGTATAATGATGAGGAAAATCAATGTTTCTGATACAGAAAATGAGGTGTTTGTGGATGAGGTGGAAGTGCTTTTGAATTATTTTTCTTAAATCACACTGTCTGTTTCCCACCTGCCAAAGTGATCCCGGAAGTCAGTGATATCTCCCACCCTTATCATTTGAAAATAGTTTGAAAAAAGTTTGATATGTGACCACTAGTCATTGACTATCTTATACAGTATGTGTTTTGTCATGGTGGCCCGCATTATGATTGTGACTCACAATTTGGACATGGAATGTAACCGCTGTGTGAAGAAGCTATCACTGACAGGCTCAAACACATTTCCAATAAATCCTTCACAATAAAAGTCCCCCAGTATGTAATCAATTAAAAGCTTTAAGCATAGGTCAGCAAAACTAGAAAAAATTAGGTTGTCACCTGTAGTAACTTAACAAAACTTCTAAAACAGCTAAAAGTGAACATGAGTTAGCAGCTAAGAGCCAGGCTGAAGTATAGGAGCTGGTTATACCTAACAAAGCTCCATTTCATGCATATATAATGCTTGTAAATTAGCAGCCAGGTCTGGGCACTAGTTTGATTGATCTAGGGAAGGCCTCAACTACCAAGGTGTTATCATTGGTTCCTCCACATCAAAATTATTTGAAGTCTATTATGGAAAGTTAATGAAAGAGATAAAGGCTTATTTGTACAGATGGGAGACACCCCCCTTATCACTTATTGGCAGAATTGAAGCCATCCAAATTAATGTTTTCCCCAGGCTACTGTTTTTATTTTAGCCCTTGTTGGCAAGGTTCCCTATGGATATAATAAATGTTCTTGACAAATTGATAACAGGATTTATATGGCATAACAAAAAGCCTAGAGTTAGACCCAAGACTCAAGAAGTAAAATGGGGTTAAAGGTCCCATATTATACAGTTTTTCATCAATTTCACACAGCTGTCAGAGGTCCAACAGCTCTGTATTCGATATGCATTGCCCCAAACTCATCTGTGGTCCTGAATTTCAGCTGTCTAAAAGTCGCCCTACAGAGCTCTATTCAGAGCAGTCTGTTTCTGTGCCTGCACCTTTAAATGCTAATGAGCTCCATCTGTCACTGCCTACTTAGAGAACCCTGCCTGCTACATCACTCTCAGGGAAAGGATTCCCCTTGCGTTAGCAGTAGCATGCGCTAATGTTTACGGTGGATGTATATATGTATCGCTATGGCTGCAGAGATTTTTCCATTCAACCAAACCAGTTTGACCCAGAATGGGACCCAGAAGGAGAGGCTCCTGAAGAAGTACAGACTCTGTGGCTGCAGCAGGACGTTTCAGAATGGTTAGTGTGTCTGTATAATGTTAGTTTGTTCGTATGTGTTGTTACAGTTACTACCATGAAGCTAATGGCTAACAGCTAGCGAAAGCTGTGTTTGTCTCCAACTCAGTCTCCAAACTCCTGGACACTGTTAGCATCATCTCTGTCTCCAGTCTGCGCATGTTTCCAGACTATTCACTGTGACAACCAAGCCCCATTGTAATATCATTAACATTAAGCTCGCTTCAAACTCCATTGCACAGCGGACCGAAGCTAATGAGTTAGCCGATTTCCAGCTGACTTCACCATCCTCGTAGGCAACTGTAAATACTATCAAACTGCGGTGACACTTTTCGGTGGCTCGGGTGCAGTTGCTGGGTCCGGTATGGTTGGGACTGATCCTTTTTAAGAGGGTCAGTGTCGAGGCAAAGCCAGCTTTGTATAGACAGAATTTTGTTCCTTTATTATTCAATCAAATAAAACAGATTTGAAACCAAAAAAGAGATTTGAGAGCAAAAAAGAGTAAGTGGCAATCATATTTTTTTTTTTTGAGATCAAAACAGAGTAGGTTGCAATTAAAAAAAAAATATTAGAGAACATATGTCTTCAACTTTAATCAAAACTAATGTTTGTAAGTAAAAACATGACCATTTTGCTTGCAAATCAGTCCTCTTTGCTTGTGAATTACAAAGTTTTGTTTGCCAATCAGTCCTCTTTGCTTGCAAGTTCTAAAGTTTTGCTTGCTTTGCTGCACTTGATGGGCGGGGCCTACGCTGGTGGCTGAGAGAAGAGTTTCTATTGGTTGGTTTGACCTGGCTCCAGCACCAGCTATGTCTTCTGCATTACACCCACTTCTCCCTCGTGCTGTGCTGCTTGGAGGCAAGCCTGTTGCTCTTCCCATAAGTAATGAATTGCGCTGTATATCGTTTGCTACTGCCTGCCGTACATTCACAACAACAACACAAGTAATGAATTATAATGCCCTGCTGCTGCAAGCACACTGATTAGCAGTAACATGGTTGTCTCTGCTAGTCACGGCTGACTAAAGGCTGCGCGTTGGACGGTTATAGGCCTCCGCATCGTCCATTAACTTCTGTTTATGGATACCTTGTTGGGCATTATCCCTTACATGTTGCATGGTACTTGCAAACCAAATTCTTTGCCACTTACTCTTTTTTGCTCTCAAATCTCTTTTTTGGTTTCAAATCTATTTATTTGATTGAATAATAAAGGAACAAAATTCTCTCCATAGCTTTGTACTGACCCTTGTTACTGAAACTGTCCGATGTGAAGCGATTAGCACACACATACAAGCTAACACAAACTGTAGCCGGCATGTTGTTGTTAAAATATGAAACGCAACCACTGTCTCTTCTGTTTCTGAACAGCCTGTAGGAGCGCCGTGTTACCAGTGGGTGGGCTGCAGAGACCATGCAGGAATCACTTGTTTTCCTCATTCTAGGAGTTGGCAGGCTCAGGGAGGACCAGCTTATATATGTAGAGACCAGAGGAAACATGTTTTTTATGATATGGGACTTGAATATAGAGCAAAATTAATGTCCTAATAGTTCCCTGGAAGGGCAGTCATGCCAAACAAATTGGAAGTAATTATAAATAGATAATGAATGGATCAAATTCACAATAAGGACTTAATTGGTTATGAGTAAAACAATTACACTATATCCAAATCATTTGATAATCACAGCAATTCCAGATCAGCTTATTCATGGGGAAACTTAGAAATCATATGAGTATCTCCAGAAAGAATTTGGTTTGTCTGGTATAAGTTTCCTTAGATTTCCTTTTCTTGGATTGGGAGAAGATATAGAAATTAATATGTAACATAGAAAATGTTTCGTGTTGACTGTGGAACGAGTAATAAAGAAGAGTCTGATCCATTCCAGCTGGAAGCTGGCAATGCAGATGGTGAGTTGTTGAATTCTAGCTAATTATCATGATCATAACAACAGTTACTTGCCATAGGTTGCTAGCTCAAAGATTGTTGTTTCAAATAGCAATGAGGATTCCAAAACAGTAATGTGCAGATAGCAGAAGGATGAGGGAATCCACCTGGAATAGGCATTCAATGACAGTCTGCACCTTGTAAGTCAGACTTATCCTGCAGTACCTGTTCATACTCTTCTCTCCTCAACACCAGGACAAACAGGTGTAAGCCGCATGACTTGATCTTCCTCACCACCTGTCAGGTAATTATACATGTACAAAAATGATTCTGTTAACACACCTTATCTAATCTTAATCAAGCAATTTTAATGCAGCTTAGACCCTGCTACTTTATATGTAGGACCAACCCAAATTACAAGAACTCAGGCTTTTAAGATAACATTCAGGACAAAACCTTGAGATCAGTTCACTCTGTTTACATTTAATTAAACTAGAAGTCAAAGTAGTGATTAAGAAATGACTAGTGGTGCTTAAAGAAGCTGAGAGGTCACACGGTTCTGTCTCTATCATCATCCAGCTAACCACACATAACATTTGCATTGAGCTTTTCAACCCTCTGAACTTCTTGACAACAAAGGAAACGAGAAGAAAGAGTATGGAGTTACAATGAGAGAGATGTGGCATTTTTGAGCATGGAAAAATATTTTTCCCCAAGGCACATAAATTATATTTTATGAGTAATTATTCACACACAAAGAGTGATTCCTTTTAAGCAACCAAATAATGTGTTCTGTGTATAGTGAATATATCTGATATTCAGATATGAATATATACAGTGACCCTGCCTTCGCTCGGAGACAGCTGGGATTCACTCCAGAAACAGAACCCTGTGACCCATTGAAAAAGGTATAAAGCTGTCACAGATGATGACATGACAATATATAGAGTAAATTTCATAGAGATGGCTCCAGTAGTGTGATATATTACTCAGATAGGTGGATTGGAATTCTGGAAAACACTAACCCTGTGTAAGTCCATGTTATGCACATATTTCTCATTGATTTCCAGTACTCTGTCTCCCTGTCGGAGGCCGCTGTGCCCTGCAGGACTCCATGGATCCACATCTCTTATCTCTAAACCGCAGCTGCTCTGGTCCACCTGCAGGTAGAAGCCAAAGCTCTGTCCTTCCAAACACTTCAACTGGCACAGTCTGGGCACCAAGCTCGGATCAGGTTCTGCACACATGATTAAGTAAAAATCATGTGTGGGGACACAGGGAAATTATTCTAGAAGAGGAGTTTTGAAAGTTTGGGCATGTAAAGAGAAGGGTATCAAACCTCACCAGGATCATCGCTGATGACCAGAGCTGGATTATCAATCCCTTCCTTTGGATTGAAAGTGAAACTGATGTAGGGAGAAATAGAAAATGGTCAATATGTGTGGAAAAAAACCCTTAAAAAAACCATAAAACTTTTAAAAAGTAGTACCCAAAATGTTTTTTTTTTTAAATCTTAAAAGACCCAATCAGTGTTTTGGAAGTTAGATCTAATTCTACACCTCACGCCTCGCTGCAGACCATATGACGTGGGATACTTTGGATATCTTATTATTAATATTCATTTAATCAACAGACCACCAGTTGTTAACATTCATTTCTTTTTTTAAAAATATTTTTTTGGCCTTTTCTGGCTTTATTGACAGCACAGCTGAAGAGTGTGACAGGAAACAGGGTAAGAGAGGGGGAGTGACATGCAGCAAAGGGACCCGGGCAGGGAGTCGAACCCTGGTCTGCTGCAGAGCCTCGGCACATGGGACGTGCCCGCTACCAACCGAGGTAAGTGACGCCTGTTAACATTCATTTCATTGTATTATCTTCCAAAAACTTGAACAATGTTTCTGAGTAATGAATATGTATCAGTTTGATATATTCATGACTATCACAACATAGTGACACTGATGGTATTGGCCTTCAATCTTATCTGAACTACACACCTGTGAAGTTTCATGACTGTATCTTTTATGGTTATGGCGCTATCAGGCAGACAAAATCTGTCTATCGACAGACACATATAAAGCCTTTACAAAGGAATCAGAGCTGCTTCTGTGGCAGATCCTGCTACAATCGGTGTCATAGGGACCACATTTTGTCATGATGACACACACACAGAGACTACCAAGGCGAAAATATTATCAGCTGATCCCGATGCAAATCTTTGAAATAACTTCATTTATAAAGTATGTTGAAAAACATTGTTAAGATAAACACCAGTCAACAGATATGGAGTCCTGTATATCTGAGCGCACAGTTCAACTTTTATCTGCTTCAGTGTTATCAAAGTTCAGTACATCATGGCAATGAAGGTAACACACTGTCAACAGTTTTCATAGGGACTATGTCTTTGGTAGAGAGTAGTTCCAATGGAATCTTGTGAAAGTGTGTCGGACCATCTCACAATGGGATCAATGTTGTCCACTAATTCATCTTTGCTAATAATATGTTGGCTCCATGGCAATGTATATGTTCAGAAAACATTGAAACGTTTGCAAAAAAATAAAAATTCTTATGAAACAATAATATGGAGGTCCCCACTGGTTAATCTGCGGGCTCTCTTGGAGTTGTGGACCCCTGTTGAAAAGCTAAGCATCAGATGACAGTGAGAAAATAGATATTTATCCATTCATTTTATAATTTGTTTGAACAAACATGTTGTTGCTGAACTCACCGTGGAAATTCCATTGCATCCTGGCAGCCTGTGGAAGTAACAGTGACACAATGAGATAGTTATTCCTTCTTCAGCCACTTCAACTATTATGGAAAGACTCTGAGTAAAGAAAACATATCATTTTGTGTAGGGTTACATAAGGGCTGAATTTAGAAGATAGTGGAGGTTTTCCTTTTTGAAGAATCAATCACAAAACAAACCACAAAACTGGTTTATTAAATATTAATAAACCCCCCTGCAATTTAAGTAGACTTCAAGTTAACTCAGTTAACAGTGCACCACACGACAGAAAATAAATATGACATGCTACTTTGTTTTGTTGTTTCATTTCCAAAACATATTATTATTATTATTATTAGTATTATTATTATTAATAATTATTATTATTAATTATTATTATTATTATTATTATTATTATTATTATTATCATCATTAGTAACCCTAGTATTATTAGTAGTATTATTATTATCATCACTGTTATTACGTTCAAATGTTCAAAGAAATATTGCACTGATCCCAAACTATTGGATCTAATCAAATATACTTTTCTCTGTATTTGTCAGTATAAACCAAGTAAATGTAAGTAACTGACACTGAAAGAATACTTCTTTATTTCAGGTTTAAAAGTAGCACACTTGAATTTCGTAGTATTATAATTCTTTTTCATGGCATCATGATGCTGATGCTATTTTTTAAACTGTAATCATAGTGAGAAAAAGGCATATGAGCACAAATTTCATTTCTGGTCCCAGTTATCCATAAATGGATGTAGAAAGACCTTTAATCATCCGTATGTACTGTACGTTGACGCTTGTGTCCGCATCACCACCAACTAGACCTGTCAATGAGCAGAACAGTGAAGAAGACCAGTTCTTTGAGTGGGCCAGTACTGGAACTTCAACACTTCCCACAGCTTTCTGCTACTATTTTCTGCCCACTTCATTCCATGCAAGTGAGGTGGAAGTGCTGCCCATCTCATTTCCGTGCCCATTTTAATCAATTGGGCTGATGGCACCAACACTTATTCACATTCCTACTGGAATTTAGCAATATTATTATTTTTCTTCAATATGGTTTTTCCCCCCACTTATCCTCCAACACATTTTGAGCTACAGAAACCATTTGACTATCAAAATGCTCAGCTTATTCAGGACATGTCTGCTTCTGCTTTACAGCTTTTTCTACAAAATATCACCTATTCATTCTTGTGGGTATTTTTTAAGTTGAAGCCCCAGTGTTCTCTTTTCTAGTCAGCTTGAATGCTGTAGGCATAATGGGTGTGCATTGCATGAGCTAGAGTGTGTGACATCATCACTAGAGTTGAGAGCAGCTGGAAAAACTTGAGATAACTTCTCTTCATCTTGATTTAGATCCTACAGCTTTTACTTCAAATAGTCATATAAACAAAAATGTAGGAACTCTTGTTGGCTTTCAGCTGATGGTCTTATTTCAGATGTGAGACTTACAGTTTTGGCTGTTGAAGCCCCAGATCAACAAGCACTCCAGCAGCTTCCCCATAAGCTGCAATGTTAATTATGAGCCTACATTTCTGGAGGAGAGCAGACGGTACCTGTTTTGTCTCTCACTCCCTAATTTTTCACTAAATAAAATAAAAAAGACATCACAGAGTTAAGCAAAGTTGAGTATAAATATCCCTATATATACACATATACACATAAAAATACTTTGACCATAACCATTACAGTTTTTTAAAACTTGCAGGAATTGGGGAGGTGTTATTCTATGTAATTAAAAGGTCCCCTATTCAATAGCAACTTTGGTTTTGCTACTGTTTCAGCATATATAATGTTCAACATTTTAAGCCTTTCTACCTTTTTTCAGCTACTACTACTACTACTACTACTACTACTTCTACTACTACTACTACTACTACTACTACTACTACTACTACTACTACTACTACTACTACTACTACTACTTTACCACTATTTCTACTACTACTACTTCTTGTACTATGATGTCTACTAATAATACTACTACTAATATTCATCCTCTACATGCGTCATCACCAACTCCACACTCACTAGCTGCCTCACTGAAAAAAGATCCTGGATGCAATCTAACTTCCTCCACCTGAACTGCAACAAATTGGACCCAGTCATCATCAGCCCCAAATCCCTCAAAAAAACCACTCCCACCTTCTGCCTCACCACACAGTCGGAACCTTCTTTCAACAGCACATTACTCAAATCACCAGAACTGCCTTCTTCCACCTCAAAAACATAGCCTGTCTACTCCCACCACTCTCCTTATCTGCTGCAGAAATCCAGAATTGATTATTGCAACAGCATCCTCTACCTCACATATACTAATTCTTAAATAAACTCAATTCAAAATTCTCCCCCTCACTCACAAAACCCTCCACAACCAGGGCCCCAACTACCTTGCTGACCAGCTCCACCGCAAACACTCCATCTATAGCCTTCATTGCTACAATGCAAACCTCCTCACTTACATAGGACCACACATCAAACCTTGGGTGACTCTTCGCAGTAGCTGCCCCTGTATTCACTCGAATTCAAACACCATAATATTCATCTCAATTAGGAATGACTGCTTTTAATTTTCTCATTGATGAAATTTATCATTTCAGAGATATTCAGTGTTTTTCAGCTAGTTTTGTCCGATTCAAGCAAATGATGGAATGTTCAGAAAATCCCTTATTTTCAAGCATTTTCAAAGCTCCTCTAGTATTTTGCGCTCCCAGATACAAACTCCATTCAAACTTTGACATATTCCACAATTTTTCTACATTCAAGGTTTTACTCATCTTTCAAATCCCATTAACATTTATGGAAATATTTTACTTTCTTTGAAGTGTGCCGTATCACAATTATAATCAAGTCTATTAGAAATCCAATTAAACCCACTTGTTTTCCAACTCTTTTCCCTGCTTCATACATTCTCATTGAAACTCCATTGATTCATGCATTGGTATGTATGGGGTGGAACGCTGACAAAGAGTGGAGGACCCAACTGACAGAGTGGGGAGGAGCTCAAAAGATCCCAAAAACATTGTCTTAAACTCACCCTCACTTCCACAAATCAAAGAAAACTTCTGCTGGTCACTACAGTGGATCTCTGGAGGCAATTGAACAAAAACCTTTTGCTCCATGGGCTTTTAAATGACAGGAACACCAACCAGCTGCTGGATTAAGTCCCATTAAACTGAGAGGAAAAATATCTGGAGGCAGTCAGACACATCCACATTTCTGAAATGTTCCACAAGACACATTTTTGACCACACACACAAAAATTTCACAAATTGCTCACAAGACTCTCATAGTTCTACTATATCATTATTTGAGTGATAGCAGTTACTGTTTTGGAGGGAGAAGCATGATAATGTGAGGTGAGCCTCAGCTGAAATCACTATTAAATCAACTCTGTCCATTACCAGGACCAGCTTGGTTACCATCGCTGGCAAGCAAGAGCAATTGGGCCAACACACAGAGAGTGACAGATTTATCATTGAGTTAGTTTAATACAAACAGTGACACACACACACACACACACACACGCACACACACACACAGTCACACACTGTTACCTGTGCCTGGTGTTTGTTCTGCTGTGTGTCTCACTCTCTCTCTCTCTGCTTCTGGTAGCACCTCCTCTCTCTCTACCTGAGCACACGTGAGGGTAATTGGTACTCTGGTGGAGTGGGGGGAGGTGATATAAGGGTAGAGAGCGCAGGGACAAAAGGGGAGCTCACACACAGATGTGTGGCAGCACACCTGTGAAAAGGCTTCTCTCCTCCCCCCTTTTTTGGTCCGTTGTTCCAAAGATGTTGGGAAAACCTCCATGCACTTAAGGTGCTGGGGTGTTTGTCATTTTTGCTGTATTCCTCTTTGGGCTGGAGATTTCTTTTGTTTTAGGTCTAGCTGTCCTTTAGGAAGGTTATGGGGAAGGTGCAGTAACAACAGCTCACTGCTTGGCTGGTCCCACATCTTCCCATTTTTTTTTTTTTTTTTGGCCGGGGTCTCCCACACTCCTTTGTTTATTCGTGGGTTTTCTTTTGATGACAATACAATAAAGCTTGCTGAATTGTTGACATTGTGTGTGGCGTATTTCAATATGTTACTTCCTCCAACTCTTTTGGGCAGCAGTGTTGTTTAAATTCAAAGGAGGGCGTAATACACACACACACACACACACACACACACACACACACACACACAAACAAATGAAGTCAAATATGCATGTGTCAGCATGCGCATGGCCACACACAGCCAAAACTGTACACTCACATGCTCAAAGTGACAGTATATTTTCCAACATTTTAACTATATTTAACTATTATCTTTTCATTCATTCAAGCCAGAAACTCTTTAAATATTCAAATGTTCTCAATCATTGATACATTGAGAATTATTTAAATTCTCAGTCCAATTCAGAGTATTTGGTTCATTCTCACTGCAACATCTCTTCAAACCCTCACCAGCTGCTTTTCAACACAAATTCAAGACAGCATTGCAGTTTGGCTCACAGCTTATATTATATTTTTAATGCTTCATTCTCACCCAACTATTAGGAAGCAGATTTTTTTCAGACGATTCTTCAAATAAATTAAAGCCACCAATGCACTAGAGCCTTAGCTTTTCAACAAACCCTACATTTTTTTCATTTTTCATATATTCTTGGAATTATTCAAAGTTTTCAGAGCCAGCAATGTCATTTCGTGTCAGCTTTTCAGCTTTTCAAAGCATTCACAACTGCAAGTTCATCAGGACTTGTTTTTCTAGTTTTTTTTTTTTTACACGTATTACTCTTCTTTCCACATAAAGCTCTGATGAAGACAGGATCAGTACAACTCAATCAATTTTCCAACAGCTGTCATTACTTGCTACTGTTAAGCACAGCTGTGGCTATTTATAGTGGCAGCACACTTAATTCTTACCATCATCATGGTAATATCTCCGCCATCAACATCAAACATCATAATATTGATATCTCTGAGTAATTTATAGAGATCATATTGACATATTGAACAGACTTTACAAAGTGCTCAATCAAATGAAACCATTAACAGGGAATGAATGGCTCCAGTGCAGGATATATCAAAAGAATGACTAAATTCATCACTCCAAAAGTAGCTATATGATATGTGCTTTTGATTGGCCTCTTTACGGAAGGCCTAAATTGCCATGGGTCAAACTTATAATTTCCTCCTTTTCCCCATGATAACGAGTGAAATAATATTTGATTTCTTGAGATCGCAAACTATTTATGTCATTATCATGACATAGCAACTGCTGCTTTCCCAAGATAGTGAGATACATTCATCAAGATCTCAAGAAAACAAGCTTTGTTATCCCAAAATAATGAGATGAATTAGCCAGCTGTCATGAGGAAACAAAACATTTCTTGTTTCTTAAAGCCTAAGGTTTAGGAGATCAGCAGTGTCATGCTAGCATAAATACATGGCTTCTTGACAGTGTAGCAACTGGTTTAGTATGGAGTGGTATTGATTTTTGATCAATGCAACAGCATTGCAACGAATGCTACACATATTTTATTAGGCATACAATTTTCTTTTCCAAAGGCCAACAATAAGTTGTAGCCCACTGGAGAGCAACACATCTGCTCTGAGTTGAACATTGTATGTAAGATTATTGTTTCATCTGCCTCGTCTAAAGCATTTTGAGCTGCTTACACTTGTTAATGTCCTTGTATCAAATCAATAGGTAAAACATGACTTCATAAAAACTCCATGTGGTTTGCTCTGAAACTCTCAAACCCACACAGAGTAGGTGGTGTAAATGTGATGTTCCATGAATTCTATGAAATTGTTTTATGCTCATGCTTAATCATCTTGTTATTTGGGGAAAACAACATTTGTCATCTCACGATAATGACATAAATAACTTGTGATTTCAAGATAACCAATAACATGTGTTAGCTGTTCAGGGCTTCTGTCTGCATTTCACTGAATGCTGTGAGGACCGGGTTTTACTCTAGTACTGTATCAGTCACGGTATATACCTCACCACCTTATCATATCACCTGTGTGCTTGTCTGGTCTTAAGTATACACATTCATTCTTCTTGTATGAATACCAGTCTACTTGTTGAAAAGTATGTTAGCATGTTTTTTTTTTTTTTTTTTAAATGATTGTTTATACATTTGACCCAAGGACTGTGGATGGGCAATGTTTAACCAGGAAGAAAACAACCAGAGTCCTTGTGTGGAGTTCAGTTCAAAGCAGCGTATACAACAACATATCAGTTACCAAAACCATCCACAGAACAAATGGGCAAAAAGACTTTATATTCAAATACAACACACAGGTAAAAGTGTTTTACCACAAGTCAGTTCTGTCAACTTGACATCTAAATAGTTAAATCATGTCCTTTGTGAAGCAGAAAGTGAAAGAGCCTACCTGTGGAGGCCCTCATGGAGTCGTGAGTGTGTGTGCCTGTACCAGCTCAAGCTGTAGACGGACAAGGTTCACTGCACACATAGACAATAAAAGTGTCCCTTCAGCAGGTGAGATGGAGACTCCTTTCTCCACAGTCTCATGGGTTAAACATTTACTCACTGTTGGAGAGAAGCTCTGTGTGGAGTGTGGCACATTGTGATGGAACAGACAGCATTGTAACAATGACGCTTCTAAAATGTTGGTACATTTGTCAGCTGCTGCCAACACATCTGTGTGTCAGTATCTTTAAAAAAAAATTGCAATGTAACTCTACTTGGAGGTGGTATGACGCATGTTGGCATAGGTGTGATTTCAAATAACCACAGGTGGGGCTTGGGTGAGTCCAGTATTAGCCAGTTAGATTCTATCTTTCCCTCTAAGCCTTTAAATACAGCAGACAGCACCACAATATCATATTTTGAAGGCACAACATTTTCATCTAAAAAGAGACTAGAAATGCTAGCTTGATTGTGTATGTCTATTTGAAAATATATATAAAAAAAATAAATTAGGACTACATCAAAAATGTGGCTCTGTCAGTGCCTTGTAGATTGCATTCATTTGTATATGCATAACACAAACAGTATGGTAATGATAAAAACAACTATTCATCTGTTCATACATAAACTAACCATAATTTCATTACTAGCAGATTTAATTCAGCATAAAATCTGAAACATTTACAAAATACTCGGTAGTTTATACTTTGGTAGTTTACTCATTCATACACAGATCTGGATCAATCATACCTATTTAGATATAACTATAAATGATCATCAACATCTGAATTTCTATTATCTCAGCTGCATACTGATGGAAGGTGCGTTTTTATCCCCATTTGTAATAATGTAGTGACTGAAAAAGACCCTATAAAACAACATATCGAAATCCACTAATTCCACATCTTTATTAGTATCTGCATCTAACTATATTCACTCATACTCACTGGGCCCAAATCAACTTTCATAAATCTATCTAGAGACATTTATCCTCTAAATTTATCAAAAGATCATTCAGATAATAGTTTGGGGACCAAATATATCAACCTTAATGTTTTTAGATCATACAAAATTGCAAATAATGTATACAAATTGGTGCAATATTCAGTCAGAGTCA
The DNA here is from genome assembly GCF_904848185.1 of Acanthopagrus latus. Classification (NCBI taxonomy): domain Eukaryota; kingdom Metazoa; phylum Chordata; class Actinopteri; order Spariformes; family Sparidae; genus Acanthopagrus; species Acanthopagrus latus. The sequence goes on along the minus strand of NC_051040.1, from coordinate 31,403,463 downwards.
GTTTTTTGTTCAGTCTTATCTTCAGACCATCAAATACTGATGCTTTGGGTTGACTCCTGACCTGAGCTTTCAATTGAATGTGTCAGCATCTGACAATATGGGGATGAGACTTAACGATAAATGATCTCTCTCCAGGAAGTAACATTTTGTCACTTTTGAAAATATTTGAACAAAAATAACTACTAGAAAACTGTTTGCAGCATAACATTTAATCCAACAGGTTAAAGTAACAGTCCATCTGCAATATTACAGTACTGGTAAGTCATACAAACTGATCATATGCAGCACAGGACATGCATCACATCATTTTGATTTTGGAAGAAGTTGAAATAAAGCCAAAATAAGGCAGAAATGCATCATCCATGATTGATTTCAGAATATGTGCAAAACATCATACAACTGCTTATTTAGAAATATTCACCACTGACATTGAAACATTTTTGGATCAGCACTTTATAGGGAAAAAAAAAAGAATTCAACTCATGCATATACATGCCCAACAAAAATACAATGCCTAAACCATTCTTTACCAATAAACAATTGCTTTTTTAAAAAAATATCTTATTGAAAAAAACAAACAAAAAAAAACTAATGGCCATAAATGAATGAATCCAGGTTATGATTGGTAGAATTTTCTTCTCGTTTATGTGTTTGGCAGACTTCCACGCTTATTTGGGTAATGCTGCACAAATGGTCAAAGTCACACTGGGTCACCAGCTTTATGTGTATTCTGGAGTGACAAAATGTACCAGTGTACTTTGATGTAAGAATGTGCCTGCTATGCAAAATGTGTACAGGTTGGCAGGTATTGTCTGAAATGTTCCGATACCCAGGTGTGGGTATTGATAATTCTTTGACACCTTACTTACTTTTATCTTTCTACAAAACCCTTTTGTTAATTTAAAAAGGTCCAAAGCACTCAAATGTCACCTAAACAAGAGCAGATGGGTAATAACTTTGCCATTAAAATATTCTGAAGACTTCCTTCAACTCCAGGGAAGGCTCCAAATATAGATGACAACTAATGCCAAGTTTTGGTGTCTGACAATTTTTGATACTTGTCGCAACAGACACATTCCAGTTGGTTTAAGGTTGAACACTCAATGCTGCAACTAACGCACATTCACAAGGCCAAACAAAATACAATACACTGTTGGCATTTAAATAAGGCACCTGAAAAGTATCAGAGATAGACAAACCTGTTTGTAGATGAGAACATGAACAGATTACACTTGAGTGCAAACATGGTAAAAAAAATACTTAATTTGCTGATGTGGCTCCAAATAACATATCAACTACAAATCAAGAAGATTTGATGCACAAATTGGACTTTTTCTCTCCAAATACCATGTCAGATGTAATCAGATAAACTGTCAATACTGACTATTGATGCCATAACAGTGCTCTTCCACCCCCCAATTCTTTAAAATTTCTTATAATACTAGCTCACTTTTTAATAACTCATTGTCAAGACTTTCACTATGGTTGCACAATTACAGCCAACTACTGCCTTCAGAATGAAAATGCATTTATTCTGAAGCACATACAGGAAATGGTGAGTTAATGTCAGCAGCAAATAAACATGGCAATATCAGCCTCTGCTGAGAGAATGCTGCTAGAGTGAGTAATGGACTGCAGCTAAAGATGAGCAAATAAGCTTTTTACATTAATGAGATTAAACCTGAAGGTCCCCTGCTTCAGTTTGACTTTTGAGAAAAATTCACACAAAGCATGCTGTTAATATTTTCAGAAGCCCTTTTTTGTGTACCTATATTTTCAAATTATAGGCCTACAAAATATCATAGTAATATTCCAACAAGGAAGACATTTGGATAGTGCAGACCCAAGTCCACTCTACTATGATAAGCAAATCTGCAAGAAATACCGCTATACAAGTCTGGATATATTTCCAAAACTACTGTTGTATCCAGCTGAAGCATCATAATCTCAGCTAAGCATTAAACATTAAGTGTTCTTCTGCACTGGCAAACATCTGTGAAAACAGAAGCATTTAATCATCATGAACATACTGTTTTGGAAAAAAAAAACAACATATCAAATGCTTTGACTAAAAAACCCCCCAAAAACATGAAAATTGCAGCTTGTTATTAAAAAACTGTGGTTTAAAAAAACTGTATGTTCACTAGGAAGACATTTTAATTGAAGCCATATTTCAATTTGCATACAGAAAAGATGAATTACAAAAATGAACTGCATGATATGTATTGATTTATGTTTCCATTGCCACACCTTAGTTTAACAAAAGCGTTGATACAGCTGTGATGTTATAATTGTACCAGCTCTCCTATTGACCACATTCCTGGAATGCTCCATGAAGACTGCTGTCTGTGTGAAGCTTTAACAACTACAGTTCATGTGTGGTCTGTCCCTGAGAATTGCTGGAACCTGTTATTGTGGATGTGATATGAGGTTGAACTTAACCATCTATTGTGTTTTAACATCACTGGCTTTTATTCACCTTGGTCAAAATGCCCTATCTCAAGATGTTAATGAAAGTGAAAAAAAGTGTACATCTGCCCCTATGATCTCCTCCAAATTATTAACATTTTTATACCTTTTTTTAAGATTAAAATATGCCTGTAGACATACTTACTTTTGTATACAGTATAATTCAAGTCTTCAGAAGCCCCAAGATCCCAAACTGAATTTTTTTTAATGCCCTTTTAAGGCTGAAATCTTCATTGTAGCTGCTAAGTCAGTGTGTTTACATGACACTCGAGAAAAACTAATTATTGGGTTAGTCTGACTATGATTGGATCTTTAAGATGCATGTATACACCTTAGTCTGACTAAAATCAGACCGGATCAGATTTCTCATAGTTGGATTAAAAAACCTAGATTATTCAATTGATAGTCGCATTACTCGTGCATGTGTATGTTCTATCAGATTGGATTTGGATTTTGCGTTCTGCGCAGGCTCGAGATTTTGTTCCCCTGGAAGTAGAAGGATGGCGGCAGCGTCTTTCCTCTGAAATCACTGCAAGCAAGAGCGCCACTGTGCATCTAGTTTGTGTAATTATCATGTACGGCATATACAAAATGCACAAAGATGTAGCTTTGTCTTGCTCTTCATACGCCATCTTTTTCGAATGCCGAGGCAGAGTTTGTTGTTGCTGGAGATGTAAAGAGGTCAGCTGGAGGTCGCTCTATTACCACTAGTTGAAATGGGTACAGCGCCACCTATCACCTATGACATGCTTTGGCCAATAATTTGATTTTCTCACTGGCATGCATACTTGGACGATTGCAATTGTCCAATTGAGGAGCATAGTCAAACTGTGGCTGTAATCCGACTAAGCTGTGAATGTAAACATGTGCAATGCATGTGTTAGAATGCATCCTGTTCGAAATGGATGCCCAAGCTCGAACACAGGTACGTTTGGCCCATGCATTTTTGAATGGTAAGAAGTTGTTCACTACACACCTGAACTGCACTGAGGGATTAAATGGAGGAGGATCTAGACAGAGAGAGATTAGGCACAGCCAAAGTCTTTGTGGGTCATGTAGTGGTACATACTGTAACGTAGGACACACACTCCCTTTGAAGCATCCAGGAGAGGACACACAAACGATCTCTTAATATACTGTACGAGCGTATTGAAACAGTTTGATTATAGATCAAAGACCAAAAATGTAATGTAAGAACAGCTCTCTGGCTTGTGTGATGCATACTTCTGGGTAGCAGGAAAGAACTGAAGTATGCAAAATTCTGGGTGATCTCGTTTGTTGGTGCACGTAAGCACAGTTCAACTCGTTCACCCACTCTAGATGTGGTGTGCCCTGAAGCTTTAAGCAAATCACCTACAGTGAAGGTTTGGACTTTAAAAGGGTGTAAATACAGTATTTTCAAATCAAACTGGGATCTTCAGGCCTCTGAAGACTTGAGATAACGCTGAACTGCATAGAGACTTTTTTTTTAAGTTTTAAAAATTCTTATTATATTCATTTTTTCCAGTTCTTCTTTTTTATATTTTAAAAACTATTTCAGTCATTTAGGAAATGTTACAATGCTGTGAAGCCCCAAAAATTTTTTGTGGACTGAAGAACTTCACCCAACTTACCATGGCATGAGGCATCTCCCTAAAAATCTTCAGCTTGTATTTGTGTAAAAATGTATGTGAATTTGAATGTTTTCAATACATGTTAATTTGGGATATGAGATTCCAGGTCCTAAAAAGCATATTGCTGCAATAAACAGTCAAAAACTTTATGAGATCATCCTGGCTGATTTATAGCTATATTATGTAGGCTTCTTGCAACACTCAAATCCAGACCTAACATACTGCTCAAGATATACACTACCCTTTCACTTCTCGGTTTTCAGTAGTAGTAGTAGTTTTTACTTGCTGTATCATTTGGATGCTGATAGAGTGTCCTTCTCCAACATTTGAAGAGTCTGACGGACTCCTTTCTCCACCCTGCGGAAGTGTAGCCTCTTCCAGAAGCTCTGCTGCTGCTGACGGCCCCATTCCAGATCCCTCAGGAAAACCTGCACATAGGAGGACTGGGTGAAGACACACACCTGACAATTGGACCTTATGGAGGAATGGTTTCAATGTCCTGAACTCTAGTTTATTGTTAGGAGTTATGACTAACTCGTAACTCACTAAAACTGCCTGATGATTTTCACTTTCATGAGTAAGTGTGTGTCAGCAAGATTTAATAACTGATTGATTAAAAATCCTTAAATTGTCACAAGACCGTCTGTTATGCTAACTTGTGACTATGTTTAAGTCACAAAGTGTTACATAGGAATTGTGGGAGCTGTCAGAAATCATCAGACAAAATAACACGATCACACTCTACAAATATATATATATTTTTAAGTCTGACAAACAGGGACCTATTTCTAGATGACACACTAGATATTGACAACTCTTGTAGACAACAGACTGATGCAGACCTTATCAATAATAAAAAAAGTTTTTTACTAATATTTACTTTGCAGCTCTATGCTGTATCTACAGGTTATGCATTGCCAGTGCTACTAATGTCTTGCTATATAGTCTGTCCACTAGAGGGCTTTCAGTGAGAGCACTGAGTGTGTACCTTAAGCTGCTGCTTGACACGTTCGCGGTCCCAGGAGGAGGCATTCTCTCGTATCACACTGAGGATGGGATGCCAGTCCTCTGAGACATCTGAGCCCTCAGTGACTGAAGCCAGGACTCTGACCTGCCGGCCACTGCCACCATGGCTCTTTGGAACACCTCGGATATATAGGGACTGCTTCCCAACATCACTAAGAGGGTTCAGATACAAGCTAGAAAAACAAACAAGACATCAACATGGCAACTTACTAAGAATGCAGTTACATTCTTGATTGATTACATGTGTAAGAGCTAGCATACATTAAGGAATGTGTGTCTTTGCAGCCTGTCCATGTGTATTTACAAAAGCTAGGTCCAAGCCAGAGCTTTTCAACATAATCACTGTAATCATAGAACAGGGGTCATCACTTATGTCAAATCCATCACTGGCTTCAACACTAATACCCAGTGTCAAGATTAGTAGAAGGAAAAGGCCTCTAGCATCAATTTAATGCAGGTAAAATGGCACTCTCAAAGTCCATGAAATGTAAAGTTGATGTGGAAAACCACCTGTATAATGATGAATGGACTGATAAGTACGGATTCATTATGCCAACTTTTAGAAATGCAGCACCTGTATGCCTCATTTGCAGTTAAACAGTTGCTGTTACTATATAACACATGTGTCAAACTGATCCAGTAAAGGGCCACTGTGGCTGCAGGTTTTCATTCCAACCAAGCAAGAACACATCTGATTTGGATCAGCCAACCAATCAGCCAACCAAGTAAGAACACACCTGATTTGGATCAGGTGTGTTCTTGCTTGGTTGGAATGAAAACCTGCAGCCACAGCGGCCCTTTACTGGATCAGTTTGACACCACTGCTATATAATATAATCTGCGGCGTCACCACAACACGAAGCATGTGAGTTTCAAGGAGTTATATCCTGAGCAGTCAAGAGGCCTATCAGGGACAAACTGTCACACCTGCCTTCTCCCGTGCCAGTGCAATTATTACTTGAGCTTTAACTGACCAAGAAAGGGTAACGTGTGAATCTCTACAGGCTGCCTGGGTCCTTTCCAAACATAACAGGTCGCTTGGGTGCTTTCCAAACTTAACAGGCCATTTACTGAAGCTGAGGATTTTAAGGAGTGCATGGTCACTCTGGAGGAACTTGCCCCCGACAAATCCATGAACAGAATTATTGCAACTGTTAAACCGATGCACTATACACTATATTGCCCAAAGTATTCACTCACCCATCCAAATAACTGAAATCAGATGTTCCACTCACTTCCATGGCCACAGGTGTATAAAAGCAGCACCTAGGCACACAGACTGTTTCTACAAACATATGTGAAAGAATGTGTCGCTCTCAGGAGCTCAGTGAATTCCAGCGTGGTACTGTGATAGGATGCCACCTGTGCAACAAGTCCAGTCGTGAAATTTCCTCGCTCCTAAATATTCCACAGTCGACTGTCAGTGGTATTATAACAAAGTGGAATGACAGCAGCTCATCCACGAAGTGGTAGGTCATGTAAAATGACAGAACGGGATCAGCGGATGCTGAGGCGCATAGTGTGCAGAGGTCACCGACTTTCTGCAGAGTCAATCGCTACAGACCTCCAAACTTCATGTAGCCTTCAGATTAGCTCAAGAACAGTGCGTAGAGATCTTCATGGAATGGGTTTCCATGGCCGAGCAGCTGCATCCAAGCCATACATCAGCAAGTGCAATGCAAAGCGTCGGATGCAGTGGTGTAAAGCACGCTGCCACTGGACTCCAGAGCAGTGGAGACGCGTTCTCTGGAGTGATGAATTGCGCTTCTCCATCTGGCAATCTGATGGCGGCTGCCAGGAGAACGGTTCTTGTCTGACTGCATTGTGCCAACTGTATAGTTTGGTAGAGGGGGATTATGGTGTGGGGTTGTTTTTCAGGAGGTGTGCTTGGCCCCTTAGTTCCAGTGAAAGGAACTCTGAATTCTTCAGCATACCAAGAGATGTTGGACAATTCCATGCTCACAACTTTGTGGGAACAGTTTGGGGATGGCCCCTTCCTGTTACAACATGACTGCACCAGTGCACAAAGCGAGGTCCATGAAGACATGATGACAGAGTTTGGTGTGGATGAACTTGACTGGCCTGCACAGAGTCCTGACCTCAACCCAACTGAACACCTTTGGGATGAATTAGAGTGCAGACTGAATTAGAGTGCAGACTGAGAGCCAGGCCTTTCCATCCAACATCAGTGTGTGACCTCACAAATGCACTTCTGGATGAATGGTAAAAAAATCCCATAAACACTCCTAAACTTTGTGCAAAGCCTTCCCCAAAGAGTTGAAGCTGTTATAGCTGCAAAGGGTGGACCAACATCATATTAAACCCTGTGGATTACGGATGCGCTGTCACTCAAGTTCATATGCAAGTCAAGGCAGGTGAGCAAATTCTTTTGGCAATATAGTGTACCTCTGTATGCTTCAACTGCCACACGTCGTGTCCACGTCTTGGCAGAGGGTGTCCAGCGACTTGTTATTGACGGGATCAAGGAAGCCAAATACTTATCGCTGGCTATTGATAAATCCACTAACAACACTGATATTTCACAGTTGTGCATTTTTGTCAGATATTTTGATGGCAAAGATTTCTGAGGAGCTGCTGGCATTGCTTCCACTGGAAGACAACATCACTGACGACACTATCTTTGGAAAACTGGAGGATTTCTTTAAAAAGCATGGACTGTCCTTGGACCCTAAAGTCAACCTGATAGTGACAGATGGTGCACTGGCCATGACTAGCTAAAACAGGGGTCTGGTGAGCAGAATAAAGACTGCTCCCTCTAAAACTATCCGATTCACTGTATTATCCATCAAAGTGTGCTGTGTGCAAAACTAAGCAGGGAACTCAAAGAGATGATGGATAAAAAAATGACAATGATTAACTACATCAGAGGGAATTCAAGCATGCAGCACTGCCTGTTCCACAAATTAGTGCTGGAATCTAATGCTTCTCATGATGACCTGTTACAACTGCCAACTATCACACAAAAAGGCTGAACAAAACTGTAAGAAACATTGTTATAAGAATCTCCTATATATATATATATATATATATATATATATATATATATATATATATATATATATATATATATATATATATATATATATATATATATATATATATATATATATATATATATATATATATATATACATACATATATATATATATATATATACATATAGACATACACGTGTACAACTTTATATAAAGAATGTTGTGACATCAGCTTTGATGGCAAAACATTTTTATTTCTGTCTGTGGCTTTGACAAAATTTCGTTAATATGTACTGCTATGGATTAGCAAAGAGAAACTTACTGCACAGTGTGAATAGTGGGGTGCTCCCTGCAGGCATCCACCAGAGCCAGAGCAGCATTGTCGCCGATGTTGTTATAGGCCACATTGAGCTCCTGGAGAGAGTGATGCTGGAGCGTCTGGGCCAACTCCAGGGCCCCTTGGTCCCCCAGTCCAGTGTGCATCAGGGAGAGGTGTGTCAGAGACTGGTTCATTGGAAGCGCTTTCAACAGGATGCTGGTTCCAGACTCCAGCAGAGGGTTGTCACACAATCTGAGATTACATTGTGTTACTTAATAATTTCCGATCTTGTAAGCACACTGTATGTGAAAATGCTGACACCAACCAGTGATCTGATGTCATCTGACAAATGGTTGTGTTGAATGTCAGACTTGTCTATAAAAGAAAATAGCAGCCCACACAAAAATATATATGATGGGAGCACCAAAGTGGCAGGAATCAGAACAGAACAAATCCTATGCTTTATTGTGGGCAAAAAACAAATACGTTTCAGTAGTAAGCCCAATCAGCAAGATCATAAATTGAACACGTGACAGTAAATGGATGAGGACCCAACAATTTGTCATGGGGTGTTTGCAAGACTGACACGACTATAACATGACACCTGTAATGAACGAAGGAGGAGTCTTTATAAATGGTCATGATTGCTGTCACTAAGTGTATTCGGGCCAATATGTCTTTTCAGGCAAAGCTGACATTGTTTAAGATATCTTTGTTGTGACATCATCTATCTGACATTAACCAAGATAGCACAAACATACCATATCAGGCCTTATTATCAAACTTCAACTAACATTACATTAAGCTGTGACTGGTTTTGACATTGGCTGGTATAACACCATTATAATTACGTCGTGAATTTTTTCATGTCTTCAATCACAGTGGTACATTTTGGACTTGATATGAATTTAATAAAGAGATAAATCATTTTTGGTTTCAAGTAAAGTGGTACAACTTTTACCCCTTTTTAATTGTAATTAACTGTTATAAGGCCAGTTTAACGACAGAGAATAAGTACCAAGGTGATCTGGGAAGTTTTGCTTATGTAAGCCAACAGCTAAATGCTGCTAATTGTGGATAGCTGCCTTTAGTAAGTTGGCCATGGAGCAAGCACTTCTAATTTCTGACCCATCCCTGGGGTGCAAGGAGTCAAACTTGGTCCTGGTACTATTCTCTCTCAGTGTTGGATGCTGGGATAGGTTCCTGGTGCAGTGGTGTTCCACAATTTCGACAAAATTCCTAAAAGGTGCTCCACATTTATGTGAATGGCATATGATGTACACGGACAGACGGGCTGGTGGATGAACAGGCAGACAACTGAAAAACATAATGCCTCCAGTCATAGCTGTTGCTGGTGCGAAATGTAAAGAAACAGATAAACACATTAACAAAAGTGTAGTCTTACTGTAGAGATCTAATAGAACTCTTGGAGTCTAGAAGCAGATCTCTCAGGAGGATGCAGGACTCAGGACCCAGGCTGTTAAACTGCAGGCTGAATACAACAGAGACAGACAGACACAACAATCACAACCCACTGCACTTGCATGCAAGACAAGCATGAGAGTCATCCAAAGTCAATACAAATGCATTTAAAAGCTCCTCTCCTAAAACAGTTTCAACAAAAACTGAAGATTAACTTCATGAGGGGTGGATTTATCACCGGCCTTTTGGATTAGATCTACGTGGGTTTAGGTTTATCTAGTGTAATTTGAACTTTGTGTTTTTGGTGTTTTATTTCAATTTGTAATCATTAGAACCAGAAGGCATGTCAGACTGACACACAATTAAGGATGAGAAGAACAGCATGTTTGCACTTTTAAATACTTTTTGTTGAAAGCTTTGCATTATGTTTGATAAATGTTAGTAAAAGGGCAGACAGCTGTCTAACCACAATCAATCTGCAAGCACTGACCATATTGGGTTATTTCTTTAATTAAGAATATAAATCATTAGCATTGATTACATTTTGTTGTCAGCACTGACATGATTATTTTTACACTGTTAATTGTCCTGTTCATCACTAGCAGTCATGTTTAAAAGTTTATATACATGTGTAAAGATGATATATGTCAGGGGTATTCAACTAAATTTCCTCACGCAAAGGTCCAAAATGTCATATCTAACTTGTCTTATGATTTAGAGTGATATATATTTAAGTAGCCTTGTAGTTGTATCAATGTCTGCATGTAATCACAAACTCACTGTCAAATCAGCTAAAGAAAGAACATTTCACAATATTAACAATATTTAGTCACTTAATATTTAATTGTAAAGATATATAATATGGTAGATATGATTTATTTTCCTCTCTCTTTAAGGAAAATACCTTTTAAAATGAATAAAATAATTAAACAAAAAATCACGGGCAAATTTAAAAAGTCAAATATATACAAAAGCAAATTAAAAAAAACTATTAATTTATTTTTTGTTAATTCTGTTTGTTTCAGTCCTCCATTATTTGGGACAAAAAATAAAACAGAATAATGATGACATTACTGCTCTGTTTATTTACTTATTTTATTAAAAAATAAAGTAGTGAAAATAAAATACCTTTAAAGAAATTGTGCATCTTAAAATAAAGTACTTAATTTTTTAAAAATAAAATAAAAAGTGTAGCCACAGCTAGAGTTTCCCTTTTTCTTTGTTGATGTTTCACATCTCAACAGTCTCAAAGACAGATCTCAACACATCTTGAACAGTTTTACAGTTTTCTCTTTCTTTCCCTCTTACATCCCACTTGTCTCTCTCTGTCACTTGCCTCTCACTTCTTTCATCTATCTGTCTGTAGTCAGAGTCACTATGTTTATAGCCTGGAATGAGCAGATTTGATTGGCTGAGTAGCATCAGGTGGGATGGCTTAACTCACATGCGATTGGTTAGTGGATTTCCTGATTAAAACATTACCGTAAATCTAGGAAAGCTCTGCTGGTCACAATAGAAGCACCCTGTCATAATTTTAAATACCTGCATAATTTATTGACTATGAGTCCAGGTCAGTGCAAGATGGTGTCAGGGTCTGGACTCGGACTGCGGTCTGCCTGTCAGTGACCTATGATATATATCATGGCAGTCTTGAGTTTCAGTGATTTCTACAACTGTCATTTTTTGGGGATGCAATGAGTGACACACATACTCTTTTGTAACAAAAACATTCATTAAGTTTGATTCAGTAATGAATGTATTACACGCTTTCTGAAAATGTGACCAAATCTTCTGGTTCAACAATATACATACAGCCGCTTGAACAATGAATTTTGGTGATGTAGCAAATATGTTTATCCAAATTTTCATTCTCGTGTGGCCTCTTAACTCGTTCTGAGCGATTCTGATCGATGACAGCTGCTGACTTTCTGGGCCCATTTTAAAAGGGTTTATTTTATACACCCGCTACACTCTGCCACAAACACTACAATGGGAAAGTCTGAAGAGCTCAGAGTTGATCTAAAAGAGCACATTATTCATTTGAACGAGTCAGGAAAGTCACTTTGAGCCCTTTCAAAGCAGTAACAGATCCCAAGATAAACTGTGCAAACAACTAATGCATGGTCCATTTGTCACTGCCACAATCAGGGAGAAAATGCGGTGTTTTGTATGGCCATGGGCTAAGAGGCAGCCATGCAAGAAAGAAGCCCTTGCTCCATACGCGGCACCTTAAAGCTTGACTGAGGACTAAGGAAAAGTCTGTGGTTAGATTAACCAAAAATGTAGCTGTCTTGCGACTTTGAGCAGCAATAGGTGTGAATGTAAGGATTTTAACCCCAAGAACACCATAAGTACTGTCAAGCATGGTGCTGATAGAATTATGGTGTAGGGCTGTTTTGAATTATGAAGGATTATGGAAGGATTATGTCCAAATTCATCGGGAAAACCTAAAATCATCAGCCAGAAGATTTGGTGCAGTTGGGTGTGAATGCTTGAATGATCCCAAACACACATCAAAAGTGATAAAGAAATGGCTAAATCATGCTGCAATTGAGGTTTTGGAATGATCTTCCTGAAGTCCTGAACCATCGAGAACATGTGGACTGTGCTGAAGAAAGTCTGTGCCAGTAAGCCAACACATGGTTATAAAGTCAGCCAGACAACTAACAGAAGCTTGTGAATGGCTATCAAATGAACCTAACTGAGGTGAAAATGGCCCAGGGACATTTTACCAAATATTAGAATGATTGTATGTATATTGTTGAACCAGCAGATTTGGTTACATTTTGGTTACTCTTTGTGACTTTCATGTATTTACTTAGTTGTGACTCAACAATTGGTTAAAGTAACATGATATAGACACATCAAACTTAAGCAGCAGCAGCAGCTGTATTACACTGTTTATTATCATGCATCAAACAGGTGCAACAGAGGTAAATATGGTTCTGTGAATTCCTGGGTGACTTCCAGTGCCAGTAAACAAAGTGGATATGTCTTCTCAAGTGTCGCAATGACAAATGTCATGTGGCAGAGAAGCAAAGTCACATGAGCGGGAGAGTGACTGAAGAGAGGCAGAACATATTAACTGCTCTAGTGTCAAAACAGGAGAGAGTGTGGGTACACTGCACCAAACCAGACCAGCTCCTGTGCAGAGCTACTGTTTGAAGGTGGCTAAAAAGCGCCTTTCAATAATCAGCTCCTTCAAAAAGCGTCTAAAATCAATAGTCATGAGCCATATATATTCTCAGCAGAAGACATTATAAGCAAATCTATTGAGCTGCAGTGGTACATTAATTTCAACAAACAAAGCTGTCATACAGTAGCACACATATGTTTTGCGTTTTTTTGGGAACGCGCACAGATCATGAAGAGGAAAGCCTGAGTGAACAAAGCAAGACAGTGTTTCCCACAGAATCAGACTCTAATTGTCGTGGCTGTCCAGCTGGAGTGCCATAGAGCATGCAGACTCGAGACTTCGGCCAACCGACTCTGCTAACTTCTGGTTTAGTGCCAAGCCAACTTGGATGGGGATAAATATAATTTATATATAAATCATATTTTATGTATAAATATAATTTGGCGGCTCTACTAGACTCACCAAAGTTTATTGGACCAAACTGCCCAGATTCTGGCAGTAACACGAGTCATTTCGCAAGGGTTTTGAGGCTGTTTTGATGACTATTTTAAAGACACGTCTTTCACAATGTTAGCTTTTGGGAAAAAGTCCCCACTGCATCACATGATGATGTAATTACATGGCTTGGCTACGACAAAAACTGACTTCAGGGGCCGCTTTTTGTGGAGACTTGATCTTGACAATGAGGTCAGCTGTCAACTTTGCAGAGGAAGATATGGTCAAGCCAACTGCATTAAATAGTCCTCCTCCTCTTCTTCGTTGGTTTTACTGTTGGACTAAAAAAACACACTGCCATCCATTGTATTAGAATGTATAACATCATGCTATTCACTGACAGGTGTGGTATCTTGGGTGATTGCAAATGGGATGTGCAGCTCCAAAAATAGAAAATCAATATATGAGTGGGAAACACTGAAGTCTATAACCACCATTGTGATACCTGTTATCTCTGACTGGAATTTTTGACTTTATTACGGAAGCTCACACAAAGAAAGCCTGGCTCTGTTGCATTTTCCTCATAATATACGCCTCAGAGATGTGGGCTGACCTCTGCATGCAACTGGAGCATGTAGCACCTGGAGGGGAAAAAAACCCCAAAACAATAGCACAACCAACTGTTTATGTGTAGTTAGTGTAGCGGCTGAGTGAGCCAGGTCCTGATAGGGAAGAAGAGGTAGTATAACTTGTCAACAACACAGCCTTAGGGGATATATAGAAAATGTACTCTGACCATTTAATCAGACAGAATGACACAAAAAAAAACACAGAATGTGCTTACCTCTGTGAGGAGACACACCCACTTTGTTTACTGGCAAAATGAATGCAAGGGAAAATGCATTCTAACAATAACAGTAAGGTTTTTTTTGTTATTCTCATCTCTTCATTGCAAACCACAACAGAAGAATTACTGAGTGTGACTCACTTGAGGTTGTATGTGTGTCTGAAGGCAGGCCACAGCACCTGAAGTATGTCATGAGTCAGGAGACATGACGACAGGTCCAGCTCTTCCAGGTGATAACTACAGGGAGACATCATATGACATTTTAAATATTTGTAATATATTTGTATTTGTTTAAATAAGTGTAACATTAAACATTTTTGCATTTCATATGCAGGTGCTCAAACCAACTGCAACCTCGCTATAACCTCTGCAAAACAATTCATGACAGCACTCCATTTTAATGACTGTACATGGCCACTTAAAAAAACATAACAATTATGAGAACAAAAATGAATCATACATAGAAAAATATTTTTTGATGCATCAAGATGCATCATTAATGTTTCCCATTTTTTTTAAATTAACACCCCTACTTTCAGGAAATCTTTCAGGATTTCAATGACTAGTAATACTGTAAGCATGTCCAAACTAGTGCATGAAACATGCAATTAGTTGGACACTATGGGGCTGGAGATGTGAGCCACAACAGCTCATATTAGTTTATAATACTACAGCGCAGTTATGATACATATGTTTAATAGAGGAGACAAGCAACATGGATCGATCTGTCTGACACTTTTTCATCAGCTGATTCAGCTGTTTTAAATGTTACAGGTGTTATAGGTTTCAGGTTTTAGGTGTTTCTATGGCCACCTCAGTCATTTTTAACCAGGCTGTCATGTTTATAAAGCATCAATTAAACAACACAACAAAAGCATTTGGGGCTAATTATCAAAGATTCCCCTTTCAGTAGTCTATCTTCAGATTGTAGTTTCACCACAGCAGAACCATGTCAGTAACATCCGCCAGTGCATAAATCAATTCATAAATAAAAATATCATACAGATTGGCAAACAAGAGACAAAACAGAGGAAAAACCCTTCATAATGAACATGTGCCAGTAAAGGCACAGTCCATAGTTTACCTTGGAGAAGCGCATGAGAGCACAGAACTCAGTACGAAACATTTGAGTGACGTCATACGAATGTTGGTGAGTCGGATGGCTCTGATTGAGGCCAGAACTTCAGCAGTCAGTCGGGGATTCTGAAACTCATACAGAAGGACTAGCAGATCCATCAACTCCTCTGGTGGTTGTGGCTTGCTGAGCTCTAGCATTACATAAGAAAGAAAGATTCTCATTATCCATTTAGCTTTCTGTAAAATGTAAACAATCAAAATAAATGCACCAAATTCCTCCACTGTTGACTAAATGAACATGTCATCACTCCTGGTACACAATCTTGGAGCACTATTCCACCTGTACTTTTTGTCAAAATGTACTCGGCCCAGCTAGTGAGAAAAAGTGGGCTTTCTTGTACAATACATTCAACACTATATTGGTGAACTCATTCTGCACAGGTAGATTTTTTTGCTGTAGGAGAAGAAAAGATGTGAATGTACAGTATCAATTAGGGATGCTCGACTCATTTTCCTGATGTTTAAACAACAACCAGTCAACTAATCTAAAAGAAATCACTCATAATTGGGCACAGTTTCATCTATCAAGTTAAACACTGTCCATATCTATATCTATCTATCTATCTATCTATCTATCTATATATATATATATATATATACAGTTTCTTCCCGTCTGCTGTCAGCCTTATCAACAAGGCTATCTATCTATCTATCTATCTATCTATCTATCTATCTATCTATCTATCTATCTATCTATCTATCTATCTATATATATATATATATATATATATATATATATATATATATATATATATATATATAGATAGAGAGAGAGAGAGAGAGAGAGAGAGAGAGAGAGAGAGAGAGATAGATATAGATATATAGAGATATAGATATATATATAGATATAGATATATATAGATATAGATATATATATATATAGATATATAGATATACATATATATATATATATATACACCAACCATGCACATCCCTAGTATTGGTGTAAACAACAAAGGTGTCAACACTCATTTTACAATTACATTTTAACTTTGTAAGACAGTGTGTAATTCTTACCTAAAGAAGGGTATTTCATATACCAAAATGAGATCAAATATGATTAGTTCACATGTAATATTTCAAACTAAAGCAAATGCAACTTAATTAAACATGAAAACTATGTGTACTGCATTGGCAAAACTGAAGAGATCATATATGTTACCTCTGACAAGGTACTTCCGCAGGGCCCGTGTGATCTGAGCCACAGTGGTGCTCTGAATGCTGCAGCCCAGTTGCTGCAGAAGGACACGGTTACCATAATGCAACAGTCCGCCCATAAAGATAGGGTAGAGCTCAAAAGGCTGGCCTTCACTGTACTGCTTTGGCTGCGGGCCATGGACTCCCAGGAGGTTTTGTTCCACCTGATCCAGGACATCCTCATTGTAGCTGTCCTCAGTGCGGAACATCTCAGCTGCCATGGTTCTGGCAATGCTGCCTTTGTTGTGACTGCTTATTTTCTCATACAGTTTTGGAAACAGCTTCAGGAGGTTGAATACAGCAAATATTCGGAGGGGGATGAACTTAGAAAGGACACTGACAATGGCATTAACATCCTCGCTCACCTGACCGATAGCCACAGACACCTGCTTGGTCAGCTTCTCCAGAGCTGATTTGTTCTCTCCTAGAACCACATAGAGAGCCGCCAGGTACTCCTGCATGGCTGGTACAGCAAATACATAGCGCCTCTCACCATTTTCGCTGGGTTCTTCTGGTAAATGTTTACCACTTTCTAAACAGGGAGCCAAAAAAAAGTCTAGCACATCAGTCCGGAACACGGCCAGCTGATGAAGCTCCTCATCTGTCTTGGTTTTCCCTCCAATCCACTGCTCCAGTTCCTTTTCTGAAAATGACATTCGTTTGTATGTGACACCATCAAAGGCAAGTTTACCAAGTGTACGAACCACATACAACATCAGAGAGCTGGGATGCTCCTGAATGTGCAAATTTGTTCCAGTCCTAGTCCCCAGAACCTCACCCCCAAAGTTGAGCCTGAGGAAACTTGTGTATATCCCAGTCAGTGTGCGGATGGGTGCTTTGGCATCTGTGAAATGGAGGAAGTGTAAGGTAGCACATGTGAGCCAGCAGTATGAGGGCAGGAAGCAGGCTGCAGCCAGCTGGCTTTCTCTCTGGAGATTTAGGTAGAGCAGCTCTATAAGAGCATGGGCCTCGTGGTTACGTGCAGTGTCACCACTCTGGTGCAGTAGACGGCTGGTGAAGTATGCCCGCTGGCGGTCTGGGTCATTGAATCCACAAATCTGTGCATACCGACTCACATATTTCTGAGGAATACGGTCCAGGGCAGACAGTCTGGTGGTAACCAAGATGCTGGCCTGGGAAACAAACAGTAGCCAACTTTCATAAACTCCAATCACAAAAATGAATGATGATCACACTTTGGACATAATTCAAAACTTTACTTTCATTGATTTTGCTTGGACAAGAACAGAGCATCTGAGCAAATTAAGGCCATTGAAAGCCAGACATATTGAGATTGGGAAAATGTGCTTTTCCGAAGCAATAATTCCACCAGTACAGTGGGTACATCCAAAGTCTCTTATTTGATAGTTCTTGGCTTACTTGAACCAGTCCTGCCCATCTAAATTGAAGGCAGGCCGACTTTGTGTTAGAGTATCCGACAGAACTATTGTGCCTTCTACCAGCAACTGCTTTGATGCACTAGGTTTCTTCTGAGGCTAGTGCCATTGAGTATGTTATGTATGAACACTTAAAATAACAATCTGAGCCTGTCAGTGGCAAAAACAAGCGCTTTGATGGATGTATTTTGAAGGGCGCAGTTACCCAAAAGCACATTGCAGCCTGGTAATGCAGGTAATCTACTGGACCAATCCCAAAACTGTTAGTCTTTTCAAAAACAAAATATGTAAACATATGGCCCAGGTTTAAATATACCAACGTTTTCCCTTAGGTAGAGAGTTAGCTGATGTTAAGTGGTTTGCAGCTCCAAAAACCTGGCAGTTATTCAGTTTCTATTGAAGAGCGCTAGCATTGTAGAGCTACTGTATGGTACCCAGTCAGACAGTATCAAGAAGTGATGATAGTTTACAGTGTATCAATTAATAAATGCTGCAGCTTCTCAAGACCAAGTAAAGTCTGGATCCTTGGAAGAAAATAAACAAACTGAAAGATGTCCACCTAGATCTGGCTGCAGGGTGGCTGTGGATTAACCACACCAAGACTGAAAGGATCTTGTTAGAGGTTTTAATCAGAAAAATAGAGCCAGGAGGGGGATATTTGCACAGGAAGATTGCACAAAATCTCAAAAACTGATTCCTGTTGCAAAATTGATTTCAGTTTTGTTTATTTTCAGAGACAATGCACATAATATATACAATAGCACTTAGCCAAAAGGCTAATTTAAATCTGTCACAACCTTTGTTTTTCATATTTTTGTTCCATTTTGATATAAAATCAAAATCCCAATGGACACTTTTGTCTGTCAAAGTGTGATTTTTTTCATGGCAACTGTACACCATGCATGTCATGCACAATCTCAAGCCTTTGCCACCTGTCATAATAGTTGAGATCCATTTACTCCTGTCTAATATAAATACCAAACTAACCCTAACCCTAACCCTATACACACACAGAGACGGTGTCAGAAAAGTTGAGAGTCATACACTCCTGCCAGACACAAATACAAGAAAGGGATATTATACTTAGACCTGAAATGATCATGAAATATATCAAAGCTATACCTGCTGCATTATGTTTGCCATAAATTCATTAAAAAGGAAATGTATTAAAATTATTATGTTGAGACGTTGGAAGGGGAAGTGAAGAGGAGATGACAACATCACAGTGTGCCTGTGTAAAATGAGGAACTGCACCCAAAACTCTGTATGTCACCCTGTCTCTGTCCTATTGTCACAATAAGAATTAAGTGTTGAACTTGGCTAGAGTACAATGGAGCACAATGGATTAACCATTTTTGCCAACATGCTGTGGATTACAATCTAATGATCTGTGGACCCTCCTGACAAAAAGTTATCACAAGACTTTAAACTTTTGAGTTATTAAATAATAACTTCCTGCAGATTTGGTTCAAAACAGGAAGTGTGAGCTACAGATACCATCCCATCCTTTAAAGAGTCAGAAGACCTTGAACTGTTGGGCATGTATTCAGTTTTTAAAAATCTTTTACGGTTTTCAAATCATCACAGTTTTAGTTTTAAGGATTTTTAGGCCTTCCTCTGATTTTGTAATGGGAGTGTATTGCGGGAGCTAGAGGGCGTGGCATCATCGCTACAGTGTAGAGCAGCTGGAAGAACTGGAGAAAAAATTCTCTTCAGCTTGATTTGGATCCCACATCTTTTACTTCACATAGACACTATATACAAAGAAATGTAGGACATCTTGTTGGCTTTCAGGTGATGGTCCTATTTCAGATGTAGGACTTACACTTTTGGCTGTAGAAGTCCTAGAGCGACAAGCACTCCAGCAGCTCCCCCATAAGGCGCAATGTTAATTTTTAGCCTAGGTTTCTGGAGGAGAGCAGACAGGACTTATTTTGTCTCTCGCTCTGCCGCTGTCATGTTTCACTCTCCAGAAATAAAAAAAATGACATCACAGATTTCACCAATGTCTCCTGTTACTCAAATATGAATGTTTTGGTGATTACCATGACATTTTTTCTAAACTGTTCACCTTTTAAAGCTCTTTCAGCCCACTTACTTTTTAGCTTTCATCATGCAACACATCCCATTAGTTAATCAGTTCTTCTCTGATCTGGCTGGATTCTCTGGATTTTTTTCAAGATCTCCCACACAGACTCCCAAGAGCAAGCACAGTAAGATGGAACTTCCATATCTGTGCCGTGAACACTGTGTTTGAGTACGAATGTGACATCATCCAGTGTTTTGAAACCATCAGTGGAGTTTGAGCCTACCACTGTGCAGGAAGCTTGAGGGTTTGTGCGGCTACTTTCAGCTTCTTCCTGAAACTATTTCATTGCATTATGTCTCCTGTGGACATTTTCTTCAACCAGCTCGAGAAGCGGACCATCAACTCAGTCTTTGTCCGGGGAATCATGCAGCAGTACACACACTTTTTCTGACTTCAGTGTACATTACTTAATACCAGTGGGAGCAGGCCACCAAATTATAAAGGAACAGCTTCTACATCGCAAGGCGTTGTGTGTAGAAGCCCTGACGGCAGCATGCCCCAAGGTGCGTGGACTGCGAGGGCCTGTTAAACGCTGCTTTATAATCTATTGTCATCCTGAATTTCCACCACTAGGTGGCGCTGTTATTTATAAAGTGCGTTTTGGATAAAAACTCCCATATACTTTGTCGCACATTGAAAGACCTTATATCCACGGATTCAGTGAATTGTGCTGAATCTCGTGGTATAGGCCCATTTCTGCCTACCGTTTTTTTCGCTACGTCGCAAAATGTCGAAAACCTACTTTTTCGAACTCCTCCCACGCGATTGAACTGATTTGCATGAAACTTGGCACACAGCATCTGTGGACCCTCCTGACAAAAAGTTATCAAAAGACTTGTAATAGAAAAATTTGTTTTTGAGTTATTAAATAATAACTCCCTGCAGATTTGGTTCAAAAGAGGAAGTGAGAGGAAGAGGAAGAGGAAGCATATTTCCACATTGGTCAGGTCTAATGACATGAAACTCAGGTTACTACTTCCCCATGAGCCGCTGAGGCCCTGTGCAAAATTCCAGGTGATGACCACAAGGTGGCGCTCTTTAAATTGATGTATTTTATATCTCCACAACGGTTCATCGGATTAACACGAAAATTAGAACATTTATTGTCAGTGCCATCCTGAGGACATCTGATGAAGGGTTTACTGATCCGCCACTAGGTGGCATTCTGGTGGCCGTCTAATTTAATATTTGGCACTGTACCTGCACCATAACACATAACACTGGAAATGAAATTAATAGAGGAGCTATAGAATGGCTCCTGTGACTCACACTGTGACTGAGCCCCAGTAAGTGTGCAACTGTTTTAAACAGAAATGAAATAGTGGCCTTGGTCATGAGTGATGAGTTTACACTTACTTGCATGGGCAGGTGAAGCAGTGCAATATGATGGTCTTAGTAAGGATAGTGGAGGTTGTTAGAACTTAACATCTGCATGCAAACCTGTAGCAGAATAGTAGGTATGTTTGCTGCACTCCCTGGATCTTGCTGGGGAAGATGGAAGCCATGCTCCATTTATGAAGTGGCGACATGACTCCATAGGTTTTTTGGCTTTTTTATTTGAAAAAAGTGATGTGTTTCCATGTACTTACTGTGAGTTCTGTGAAATTTCTTGTACTCATTAAAATCATAATTATTATTGCATAATTAATTAGAGGGCGGGTAAGTTGCTCTTCAGCACCCCTTTGAACTTTTGCATGGACTGATCTCTCCCAAATTTCCCTTGTATGATCTCTGAGCTGCACAGAACACATTCCCAGAATAATATTCAGTTATTACCTAAGTGCCCCCTATTGGCAACAAGATTCACCATTGTGGTCAAGCTGAGGAATCACATTGTAACATATCATGTGTGTACACCGAGACATGTGAGCACGATGCAACTGTGTGATATGACAGCAGCACAGTGTCTCAGCCGATACGGGTGTCAGCAGGCATGTGCCCCGACATGCGTACGCCCCAACGTAACCCATGCTTCATGATAGCTGCTTCAGAGGTGACACACGTGGCCAGAGCCATGCCCAGAAAGCCTCGATACACTCAGGGCGCTGCTGCAAGGACCCCGCGGTGTCCCAGGGTCGCGAGGGCCCGTTCAACGCCGCTTGCGGCTTTAATTTATTATTATTTTCAGTCAGTCAGTCAGTCAGTCAGTCAGTCAATTTCCCTGAAATGTTTGGCCGTACAAAACCTTTCCGGTCCTTAAATACACTATAATCATATTTGGTTACATACTTGAGTTTACAAATAATGCATTAATGAAAATAATATCAACAAATACAGATGCAAGTAATGAATGAATGATATAAAGTCTGCCAGAAGAAATGTTTCCTTGCCACTCAACAGAACAGTATGCAAAGTATAAATATAGAATACAGCAAAATGTTATTCATGTGCATGTTTTTGTTAAGGGAACAGGCTACTAAGAGAAAACACTACTGATCTGGCATAGATAACTGTGCCAAGCCATGTAATTACATCCCCATGTGATGCAGTTGGGAGTTTTTCCCAAAAGCTAACATTGTGAAAGATGCATCTGTTGAACGGTAATCTCACAACCCTATGCTATATGGCACCCAGATGGAAAGCCACCAACACAATTAAAGACTGATTGTATGGGAAACACTGGTCCCTGTATGCATCCTTGTGTGTAGGACTAAGACACAGTGAAAAGATGTAAGTGAGGCAAACATGGATGTAATTTTAGACAACTGTGATGCACCCAGAGTCATGTCATACCCTTCACTTTTCTGAAAACACAAAAAAACTATGTGTTGTCCTTCTGTCCTTGACTGCAAAAAGTTAATAACAGTGCTAATGGCAGACTGTGCCTTACCTCGGGCAGGAGGTACTTCCTCAGAAGGTTCACCACAGCGACACTTGGAGGAAGTGCCTCATTAGGATCACTGCAAAGCTCTGTGGCTCCAATTCGGAAGTCCAGGTTCATCCTCTCCATGCCATTGAAGAGGAAAAGCACATCCTTGGCCTGGTTTCCTTCCCCACTCAGCATGGGGTGTTTTCTCAGGTGGAGGTACTTCTTGCTCACCAGGTCCCTTAAGGAAGCCGCCCTGTGTGGGAGGAGAGTTGTCATTTGCATTGTTACTAATAGCAGTGTGACGAGGTACACACAGTGATTTATCAATACAAATCAAATTTGAGATTCATGATCAAATTAATAACCATTATAAAACCAGAATTGTATAACTAAATAGCTATGGTCAATTTATGCTGCTTAAAAAATCAAAATGATATAAAAGGATGAATAAATAATCAATCATAAGACTTAAGAAACTGTGTGGACATCCATGGTCTGAAAGGACTGAAAGTTGAAATTTTACCTTAAGAATGGTATTTCAAGATTTGAAAGTGAGATCAATTATGATCAGTACAAATGTAATATTTTAAATTAATGTACTGCTTGGTTTCCTTTTAAACAAAATAGAGGTTTACAGTGACTAAATTTGGCTTTGTGTACATGTTACTTTCATAAAATTATCACCAAATTGATCATATATAACTTATATAAGCGTCTGCTAACAACTATTTTTGTTGTGGAAACCAAACATTACATTTGTACAACAGTTATCAAAATTATTTGTTAGTGTTAGTGTTATTGAAAATATACTGGGATACTTTCTTTAGAATTTGCTTGTGTCGGTATGTTGTAAATTCTTCCTGTTCAGACATTTATGTTCAGAGACTTTCATTTTGAAGTTTTAGTTTGAAAGGATGGCTTGTCCCACTTTATCATTTAATTGCACATTGTCAGTTACGCCATTGACTCTGGTGTGGAAGCGATGCATGAGTTAGAAAACAGGACTCTTGTTTAAGCTAAATGACTTAAGAGCTGTAAGCACAGTTAATGTTTATTGTTCATATGGAAGTATGCAGACCTCATTTATTTTCCTTATGTGCCTTCAGTTTATATCAGTCATATAATACTAATTAAGATGGAGTAATAAGTCAAATATGTATGCTTTGTTTTCTGTTTATTCCAGAAACTAAAATCATTATGCACCACTGTCCTGCACCAATAAAGAGCCTAAATCAAGCTGATGAATGATGTGTGTTCTCTGAATGGAGCACCTTAGAGCTCAATTTCTCCACAAGCCAGTTACAGATGTCTAAACCTCAACAAAGTCACTTTGAGTTGGATTAATTGGCTACCACAGAAGATGTCATCAGAAGGGCAGTCAGCATCCCTATGAGAGCCTGAAGAGTTCACCAAGACATCGGAGAAGGTGTTATTTACCAGCACCCTCTGAACTCTGTAATCCACAGGATGCGCTGGTGATCCAGGGGGAAGCAGGTGGAGAGTTTCTCTGTGGCTGTGGTGTGTTGAATGTAGAAGAGAAGTCTGCATACAGTAGTCTGGCTGGGGTGGGGTGTTGCAGGTGTTTGAGTACTGTGTCCATGATGAGTGCTTTGGCATCATCAACCACTCTGCCTACTTGGTACACACACTGGTGAGAGTCCATCAGAGCGTGATGATGTATGTTTTTATGACCCTCTCCATAGCCTTCATCACAGGAGAGGGGAGAACCACGGGCCTCAGGTTGTTCAAAGCTTTGACTGAATTCCTCTTGGGGATGGGGACCACTGTGGAGTGCTGCCATAGCTGGGGAAATGTGCCGCTGTCCATGGATCGCTGAAACAAGAGCTTCTAGTTGGGTGATGCTGTCTGGCTGGAATCTTGAAAAAAGGGCGTTGAGGTCGTTGGCAAGGGATGCTGGGCCGCTGCCAGCCACCCTGATTGTTCTATGGGTGGAGGGAGCAGTGTTCACAGTGGCCATGTTCTTAAACCCCTGCCAAGCTGAGTGGAGGCTCCCTTGTGTGAAATCTTCCTCCACCTTGTTCTTATACTTTAGATTGGCATTTATTTTTGCGCTCTTTACCTCTTTGTTTACCTCCTTTTTTTTCCAGATTCAGTGTCAGTGATGCAGCAAATCCATGTTAGCAGCAAATAATCTTATTGTCAGTAATTCTGCCACCTTCACTATTAGTTACTAGAATCTGTATTGAACAGATTATTTCCCCTACCATTCCCCATTTCCTCATTCAATTCACTACCATTATTTTGATTGCTTGTATATATATTCATGCTGATTATTCCAGATAAAGCACCTACTGTATGAGGGGGAAATTATGTTTGCAGATCAAAGATCACAGCATTTGTTTGTGGAATTAAGATTAAGGGCTGTCTCCCTTCATAATTAGGTATGCAGTTGCAAGTGGATGTAAGTATTGT
This sequence comes from Acanthopagrus latus, assembly GCF_904848185.1. NCBI lineage: Eukaryota > Metazoa > Chordata > Actinopteri > Spariformes > Sparidae > Acanthopagrus > Acanthopagrus latus. Next base: position 31,378,137 of record NC_051040.1, on the reverse strand, counting down.
ATTGTTTAGAAATGGCTTTATCCAATAGATTTTAAGAAGATTCTTTATTTGTCAGATATTTTTACATACCTGAAATTTGTCCTCTGCATTTAACCCATCACTGGCTGTACATTACAAGTACACACATATGCATATGCACACACACCCCCCCCCCCCCCTGTGTGCCCGGGGAGCACACATGGGGGGGGTTCAATGCCTTGCTCAAGGGCACCGTGGCAGTAGCCCAGGAAGTAAACTTGCACCTCTTCAGCTACCAGTCCACTTCCATATTGTGGTCTGTAGCTGGACTTGAACCGGCCACTGTCCAGTCCCCACGCCAAGTCTCTACTGACTGAGCCACTGCCACCCAAAAACAATAAAGTTGAGTCCACAAGTCTCATAACAGGCTGGACACACTGGATGCGTGTGTAGCGCTGCTGTGTGAAGTTACCTCTCACTTTTCATTTTGACAGCCATGATAACAGGTTAGACCATTCACACTGGATGCATGAGTTGCACTTCTCATATGTGTCTAGCATGGCTGCTGCATCGCATGATCCAGATATTTGGAATCTTGCTTTTTTTTCCTACTGTGACACGCTTGTTCTCTGCAAAATTTGACCTGAAAACAACTTGTAGGCAGCCATATCCACATCATATCAGCATTTTACTGCAGGCTGCGTCAACCGTTGTTAAATGGGACGGTCTAGCCTTCGGAGCATTTCCTGGTTGCGTCACCAGATGTTCCCGCCCCTACCCGTCACTATTTATGCAGTCCAGGTCCGCAAAAGTGACAAGAAGAGTAAAGTTTGACTGTCAGATCTGTTTGAGCTACAGGAATTCCTGATTTCCTTTTTAAGCGTCCTCCTTGTGGAGGAAGAGGACAAGCGGCTCTGGTTTATCTCAGGTTGAGAGGACCGTGGAGAGGTAACCTGTTATTGAACCCACAGTAATGTTATCATTATTATCATTATTGCCAGCTAACTGTTTGTGGTCATTAACATACCAATACATTACGTTAATGCTGACATATAAACTGTTGATTGCCACTTATGGTTTTATTTTAATTTTAAAGGCATTATTCCTATTAAAAGTGTTTGGTAGATAGGTTTGTTTGTTGATTAATTATTATCATTATCATCATTAGATTATGAAATTATAATTCTTGCCTCTTTCTTAAAACATTCTTAGTGACAAGGCAGCCGTCAATCGAGTCAGAACTGCAGACCCAGCTGATGGACGATGTGGTGGACAGAGGACACTGGACCCCCAAACACCCTGAGTACCGACCCACATGATCTCCCACTGACACCATCCAGCCCAGCAGCACTACAAGGACTCCTGCTCAGCCTGTTACTTTACATTATCTGTAACTGTTTTAATATTGTTTTTAATGATAATTGTTTTTGTTAATAGTGAATAATAATCTGTGAATAGTTATTTATGCTGTAATTGTGTAAATAGTTGTAAATATTAAGACATTAATAATAAAAGATTCAATTCAATCCCTTGTTGTACCTGAATTGACTTGATGCCGTTTGCTGTTATAAATTATACTTAAGCTGTAAATATTTGGAATAGACAATTATCTGACTTGTCTAAGCACAGTTATAAGATATTTGAGTATAGTTAACTCAAAATCATTAGTTAGGTTGACTATAAAATGTCAACTGACAACTTAAACTTGTGAGTTATGTTAATTAAGCAGTACTCATAACAATAACTTATTCTTACAAGTTTAAGTGTTCACATTACTAGTAAAATATCATAAACATATCTATTTGAATGGAAAACAAAGTTTAATAATTACACTTTTTTTGTTCTGAAGACAAACACATGGAGAAATAGGGTCCAGGCTGAAAGTTTGAATTGAAGTATTGAAGTTTACCTTAAATACAGGGGCTCTCAAGTGTGGTTACATATGTTGTGTGTAATATAAACACGTACCTGGAAACAAACACAGACACCACAGACTTTTTCAGAAAAAAATGACACGTGACTTTTTTCTAGGGCGGCCTTCAATCTAATATTGAGTCATTAAAACTTTGAGAATCCCTGCTTAAATGTCTCTGTTGACTATGGTGTGAAACAAACTATAGATAAACTCAATTGTCAATCACAGGGCCTAACATTAATAATCATAACATTAATAAAGTGAACAGCAAATACAGCTCAACAAAAATCTCCCTGCATGCGTTTTCTCATGGGCAGTAAATTTAATAGCTCTCTTCTTCAGTCATATCTGTAAATACCATCCAAATAAAAATGCACATCTGGGCTGTATCACTGGTGTCTGTAGATTCATCTAACTGCAGTGAGAAACACTTGCAGTCTGCAATGACTCTTTGAAGCTGCTGTGTCAAATCCTTGGCCATTACTTCACAACGCTGTGTAACTGTACTTCTTGATAGCTAAAGAGCTTTGATTGTTGACAATAGATCTGGTTTGTTTTTAAAATTGCCTGTCAGTCCACATAGAGGGAGTAGCAAAGTCTGTATAAACCAAGGCTGCCCCTTTTGGGGCCCAATCATATTTGAACCACGCCTTGCTCATTGTATTTAAAAAAAAAAACAAAACTGCACCGTCAGCGCTCGGATTCTCTCGCTAAATATTGTTTATTGGTGCACTTCCTCTCCTGACGACAAAGAATAACATTGTGATACATCGATGGTAGGGTAGCGCTGTTGAGCTCCCACCAGCTCCAACACGGTGAGGTCCAAGACCAGCGAGTGAGAGGGTGGAAGGATGGAGCGGCAGAGGCAGTGGCAAATTCAAAACAAGTTGGCAATATGATTATCTTTTTACCGAGATCAACTCCACCACAGTGTGTCTGGTATGTACGTAGAGGGTCGCTGTTTTAAAGGAGTACAACATTCGTCGTCACTACGAAACGAAGCATTCCCACCAGTTCACAAAGTATGCAGGAGAGGATCACAAGGTGGAGGTAGCCGACTTGCTAGCAAAGCAAACCACACAGCGTACTTTACTTCAGCCGTCCACTGCACAAGAAAATGCCACTCGGGCAAGTTATCGCATTAGCAACGCCATTGTCAGAAGTGGAAGACCTTTTGCGGAGGGTGATTTTGTCAAATAGTGTCTGACAATTGCCGCTGAAACTGTGTGTCCAAATCAGTCACAGACTTTTTCCCAGATTAGCCTGTCACGGAACACGGTCACCCGCCACGTTGAGGACATAGATAGCCCACAGAGCAGGTTGGATTTCTGCATTCTCCATCACGTGCGATGAAAGTATTGATATTACTGACTCAGCACAGTTGCTGTTGTTTTTGCGAAGCATTAATGAGGACTTTGAAGTGTGCCAAGAACTGGCAGGTCTTGAAACACTCAAAGGGACAACAAAGGGCACTGATATTTTTATGGCAGTGCAGCAAGTCATGGACAAGAACGATCTGAAGTGGGAAAACCTATCTGGCATCACGACTGATGGAGCCCTGGCCACTTGTGTCAGAAAAAGTCTGTGAGTTTGGTGGTTCAGTTTTGAAATACCATTGTATTTTGCCTCAGGAGCAACTGTGCGCCAAAAACATCGGCCTGAAGAACGTTATGCAAGATGTCATTGGCATTGTCAATAATATCCACTCAAAAGCCCTCTCACACTGTCAGTTCAAAGCTCTGGTTGATGAGGTAGATGCCCAGTATGGTGACATATTGTACCAGTGGGAGGTGAGGTGGCTGAGCCATGGTAAATTTTTACGCCATTTCTTTGAGCTGCGTGAGGAAATTAGGGTGTTTCAAGCCACACAGAAGAACAGCATCCAAATGCCCTCGGACAATCACTGGCTTGCAGACCTGGCTTTTCTTCTGGACATCACAGAGCTGCTGAATCAGGTGGAACTGAATGTTTACGTTTCGAGGGTTTCAGTCGCTGTCACAGTGGTGGCAAACCCATGGATTTAACACCGGCTTTTAACTATGTAGCAATCCCAATTTGTGTTTTTTTGCTTTACAAGCATTGATGAGGCGTCGTTAGTTTTCAGCTCTATTAATATATCTTTCCATCATCCTTGCCAACTTCAACACCGTAACAGCTGTTCCATGAATGCAAAATATATACAAATCAATAAACGTAGCTATATACAAATTCATAAATACAATCACTATCACTAAAACATCAGATGACACAACAAACGATACCTTATTGCCATTTTAACGGGGCGCTCACAAGATATTGAAATTTATGTAGCTAAGCACACTCCTTGCTTCCGTGTATTCTCTATGAACATTAACTTTCTCCGATTATATCTGTAGTTATGAGAACAAGGTTATATGATAAAGATTCAGAACAACAAAACAGAATAATGATGATAATGATGACACTACTACTACTACTACTACTACTACTACTACTAATAATAATAATAATAATAATAACAATTAAAGCTGCGAGCAGCGTTGGTCGGGCCCTCGCAGTCCACGCACCTCGGTGCATGCTGCCGTCAGGGCTTCCGCATGCAACGCCAGCAAGAAGGTGTTTCTGTATAATTTGGTGGCCTGCTCCCGCTGGTATGAAGTAATGTACGCTGAAGTCAAAAATAGTGCGTGTACTGCTGCATGATTCCCCAGACAAAGACTGAGTTGATGGTCCGCTTCTGGAGCTGGCTGACGAAAATGTCCACATGAGGCATAATGCAAAGAAATAGTTTCGGGAAGAAGCTGAAAGTATCATCGTCCAGCAGCTGAAGAGAATTTTTTCTCCAGTTCTTCCAGCTGCTCTACACTGTAGCGATGATGTCAGGCACTCTAGCTCACGCAATACACACCCATTATAAAATCACAAGATAGCCTAAAAAATCCTTGAAACTAAAACTGTGATGATTTGAAAACCGTTAAAGATTGTTAGAAACTGAATACATGCCCAATAGTTCAAGGTCTTCTGACTCTTTAAAATGTGGAATAGTATCTGTAGCTCAAAGCAAGAAGCACAACAAGAGGTTGAAAGGCGATGAGTTTTGAAGAGGATTTTAAGATTTTCCCATTTACTTTCCATTCAAACTAATTAGACTGCGACCAAATCGCCACCTATTGGCCGATCTGCACCAAATTTTACACAAAGCCTCATCAGTCCATTGCACACAATTTTCAACATTTACATGATAATCAGAAAGTATTTTGTTAAGATGTACATGATTGTCTGCTTTCTAGACAATTTGCAGGAATTTGTTGTTTTATATTTTGGCTGTTTTATGGACTGTCAAAATTCTTTTAATAACTTTTTGTCAGGAGGGTCCATAGATGCTTCACGCAAAATTTAGTGCAAAATGGTCAAATTGCCTAGGAGGAGTTCGAAAAAGTAGGTTTTGCATTTGTCCCAATTTTGCGAACAAAAAGTTAGCTCAAAAGTGGGCGTGGCCTACAACAAATAATTCAGCTGAATGCAGGGAACAAGTAGATATAAGGTTTAACAATGTGTGACACATTATGTGTGAGTTATGGGCCAAAAACGCTTTCACATAAAAAATAGCGCCACCTGCTGGTCATTTTTGGTGTGTAAGTTGCAGGGGCTAGTCTATACCAAGCCTATGAATTTCATTTCCACAAGTGTTATGGTGTGGGCACAGGGCCAAATATAAAATTAAACTGGCACCAGAGCGCCACCTAGTGGCCGATTGATAAGCATTTTGTGAGATATGCTCAAGAGGCCAGTGGCAATAAGTATACCAAGTTCGGTGTCAATCTGCCCAACCGATGTGGAGATATAAACTATTTGAATTTAAAGAGCGCCACCTTGTGGTCATCGCCTACACTTTTGCAAACATCCTCAGGAACTCATGTCAAAGTATTATCTTAGGTCTCATGTCATTTGGACACACCATTGTGGAGATATCCAACACTTCCTGTTTGGGAGGAAATCTGCAGGAAGTTGTTATTTAATATCTTGAGTATTGTTTGGCCTATCAAAATTCTTTTAATAACTTTTTGTCAGGAGGGTCCACAGATGCTCTATGCCAAGTTTCGTGCAAATCGGTGAAATCGCCTGGGACGAGTTCGAAAAAGTAGGTTTTGCATTTGTCGCAATTTTGGCCTACACCAAATAATTCAGCTGGATGCAGGGAACATGGAGATATAAGGTTTATCAATGTGTGACACATTATGTGTGAGTTATGGGCCAAAAACTCTTCAAGTGGAAAATAGCGCCACCTGCTGGTCATTTTTGGTGTGTAAGTTGCAGGGGCCAGTCTATACCACCTCTATGAATTTCATTCCCATAAGTGTTATGGTGTGGGCACAAGGCCAAAAATAAAATTAAACTGGCACCAGAGCGCCACCCAGGAAGTTGTTATTTAATAATGTGAGTATTGTTTGGCCTATCAAAATTCTTTTAATAACTTTTTGTCAGAAGGGTCCACAGATGCTGTGTGCCAAGTTTCGTGCAAATCGGTGAAATCGCCTGGGAGGAGTTCGAAAAAGTAGGTTTTCGACATTTTGAGACGTAGCGAAAAAAAACGGTAGGCGGAAATGGGCCTATGCCACGAGACTCAGCCCACTTCACTGAACGCGTGGATATAAGGTTTTTGAATGTGCGACAAAGTATATGGGAGTTATTAGCCAAAATGCGCTGTGCTTAATAACAGTGCCACCTAGTGGTGGGAATTCACGACGACAATAGATTATAAAATTTTTTGCCCAGTGGGACTTACATTCCAAGTTTGGTGAGTTTTGGGGTATGTTCAGGCAGTGAAAAATGCAATCATTTCGTCCGAAGAAAAAAAATAAAATAAAATAAATAAAGAATTCCTTCAGATACAATAGGGTCCTCGCAGGTTCCCTGCTCGGGCCCTAATAATAATAATTAAAGCTGCAAGCAGCGATGAACGGGCCTTCGCAGGGCTGCGGCACAGTCGGACTGCATGCTTGTCTGTTAATTGCATGTCATGATGGGGAGAAAACAAGCAGTAAACGTCATGTCAATCGGATGATGTTTGTCTGACTTCCTGTGTCTAGTGGGTGGCGCTATGGATATGCCAGAGTATTGATGCACAGATCCATTCAGGGCGACTCCCTCTATATTCCTGAGAGATTTGGCTGAGATAGAAAATTGTACAAAGAAGTTACAAGGACTTGATGCTTTATGACGAAGGATTTTAATGGCAGGCACCACCACGACCAGTAGGTATGATGTAAGATAAAGATTTTCCTAGCGTGTCATTGGCATGGTCCGAGGAGTATTTTAAGTGACTGTCAAGTCTGTGGTGTCCCATCTGTAGGAGGAGGATGTGAAAGTATGATGTACGGCAATATTTCAATATGGACGCCAAATTCAAAATGGCCGACTTTGTATGGATGGGTAGGTGTATTCAGGGTGAGACTGTCTACATGTCTGAGGAATTTGGTGGAGATGGGCCATTGCATGTGGAAGTTATAAGGACTTGACGCTTGACAGCGAAGGAAAAAAATGGTGTCCGCCGTCACGCCCACCAGGTATGACACAGCTGAAAGATTTCCATGACTTGTGTTCTTCAAAGCATTAAGATGATATTGAGGGAAAGTGAAGACTGTAGTGTTTAAGCTCTAGGACAAGATAGTTTTCAAATTAGGCATGAATTAGTCCAAAATGCCACCGCAAATCAAAATGGCTGACTTCCTGTTGGACTGAGAGTATGGGTCCAAATGGGTTTTTTGTGCGTCTGCTCATGATGAATGTGCACAGCGACTTTCGTTTGTGTATGTGCAAGTAGGAGGCAGGGCATCACAATAGGGGGCGCTACAGAGGCTGCAGGTCATGACCACACAGATCTATTCAGGGCGACTCCCTCTACATTCCTGAGAGATTTGGCCAAGATAGGGAATTTTATGAAGAAGTTATGAGGACTTGATGCGTCACGGCAGAGGATTTCAATGGCGGGCACTGCCACGGCCAGCAGGTATGACGTAGTAAAAAAGATTTTCCTAGCGTGTCATTGGCATAGTCTGAGGAGTATACTGAGTGGCTGTGAAGTCTGTGGTGTCAAATCTGTAGGAGGAGATAACGTAAGTATGAGGATTCCCAATATTTCAAAATGGCAGCCAAAATCAAAAGGGCCGACTTTGTATTGATGCACAGATTAATTTGGGGAGACAGCATGTGCACTTATGAGCAGTTTGGTGTGGATAGGAAATTGTACGTTAAAGTTATAAATAGTGCTGTCAGGCAATTATAAAAATTAATCTAATTAATTACAGGATTTGTAATTAATTAATTTAAGTAAACACATTTTAATCTCATATCTGCTAAAGGTACCCAAATAAAGAATTCGAATTCTAGGACATTACAAAATTGCATTGCATGACTAATCAATTGAATACACTAAGAAGAGAAGATTTGAAATCCACATTTCTTTTGGTCAAGCGCGTTTCATAAATGAAATCTAAAAGAAAAACCAATCAGGCAGGTGCATTATTTAAAAATGAAATACACTTAAATAAATAAAATTCAGAAATAAAATAAGGCTGAGTCTCTAATAGGCACTTAGGCAGACTCTCAATTCAAAATGAGCACTAAAGCTGACTCGATACAGTAATTCAAAATGAATACCGAAGCTGACTAAATACGCCAATTCAAAATGAATACTAGAAGTATAAGGCTGTGAACAGTGACATAGAATTAGAATCTTCAAAATAAGAGCTTTACATTGCACCCCATTTAGAACTGGGTTCTTAGTGGGGGGCTTTTAAGTTGAAAGTAGCGACCGTCCTTAGCTTGCCGACACAACAACAAGCTAACACAACCAAACAGCTACAGAGACCGAGGAGATGCTGCATCTCCTGGATCTCTGCGGCTGTCCAGTTATTCATCTTCATGTCTGCGGATGAAGTGATGGACTGACTGCTGTGATCAGCTGTTTCCTGGTTTTAAAACTCCCCGGTTGTGGGTCGCACGACAGTGCAGGTCACTGACATCTCCGCCCACCTCACCCAGAGGCAGGCACATTTCTGCCTCATTTTTAGATAGCAGGTGAGGCGGAAATAATTGTACCCTCTGAGGCAGAAAATCAGCAGACCAAAACAGACCCCCAATTTGCCGGCCTCTGTCTAAAACCGCAGACCAAGCCACCAAAAGGATGGGAAAACTGGCGGCTTGGTGCCCTGTCTAAAAACGGCTCATGTCTGTTGTCACCCTGCTTTGACTAGCGACGCAGGTGGGAGGTGACGAACACGTCCGGACAAGTTCCTCGGTGTAGCCTATGGGTCATTCACTGGGCCAAATTTAAAATGCTCACGCATTGAATTGCCACTCAGAATCTCAGAATTAATTGCATTAATTTTTATAATGCGTTAATTTTCAGTGTAATTAATTAATCTAATTAATGCGTTAAACTGTGAGCCAGATGGTTTCCACCATCCCGCCCACTAGAGTATGACGTAGCTGAAAGATTTCTGTAATTTTTGTTCTTGAAAACATGAAGATGATAACTGAGTTAATGTGAAGACTGTGGTGTTTAAGCTCTAGGACAAGATGGTTTTCAAAGTAGGCATGAATTTGGGAAAAATGCCACCACACATTAAAATGGCCGACTTCCTGTTGGAGTGACGGTATCGGTCCCCCAGTTTTTTTCTGCATCTGCTCATGATGAATCTGCGTAACGAATTTTGTTCATCTATGCGCATGTGGAAGGCAGGCAAGAACAATAGGGGGCGCTACAGAGCCAGTAGGTCACACCCATGCCCAATGACATTAAATTATCAAATTTTTCGCCGGATGTGACGTACAGTCCAAACTTGGTGAGTTTTGGGGTATGTTCAGGCTTCCAAAACATTCCAAAATTCTGTCTCTTTCAATTACAATAGGGACATCACAGGTCTGTGACCTGCTCAGGCCCTAATAATATGGATTAGAATATATAATTAATTGTAAATAAAAACATGCACTGTTTTATATGTCATTTACAATGAACATCATACAGTAGTTAAAAGCCAGTGTTAAATCCATGGGTTTGCCGCCACTATGACAGGTATTGAAACCATCGAAATGTAAATATACAGTTCCACCTGAAGATAAAAACCGGCCTCCTTTGTGTGAAGTTGGGAGAAAGGTGGATAGAGAGATACCAAGACAGAACGAATGGATCCCTTCTGACTCAACGTCACTAATAAGCAAGGTTGTTACTTATGTGTAAATCTTCAGGTGTCGCCATTACTGCTCTTCTTTCTCTCTTTTTCCTCCTCCTCCTCTTCATCCTTCTTCTTCTCCTCCTCATCCCCGTCCTCCTTCTTCGTCCTCGTCCGTCTTCTTCGTCCTCCTTCTTCTTCTTCTTCCTTCAGCTTGCTTTCAGAGGAAAGTCAGTGTTGTACTTTTTAACAGTTCAAAAGTGCCTCTCAACGTTCCCCCTCTTTGGAATAGTGATGGTAGTTTGACAAATGCACATTTTTTTATATCCCGTCTTTTTTGAAATCAACTGAAAATGCTAACGCAGACACTTAGCTCGCTTGTGTTTTGCAGTAGCTACCACGTTTGCGCATGCATGGTGACCCATGACCCGTGACTGGCTGTCCTGTACATCAATCAGGTGGTATACACTCAACCTGTTGTAGAGTGCCCTCTGGTGGACGTCAACGCTTATGGTTGGAGGGTGTTTCATCTGTTTTTATTTAATTTTTCAAATTTAATTTATTGTCCATTATAAATGCAGATACTGATAGTTTGGAAAATGCCTAATATCGGCCGATAATATCGACCTGCAGGTAAATTGGTCGGGTTCTAGTTTGGACTGGGCTCTCAGCTGCACTCTGGTCCATAGAGGCACTGGGCCTTGTGTTGGAGGGTCTGGCATATTTAAAGGGATTTGCTTCAATTTTAGCTCAACTTCGAATTAGTTTGCAGTTCTTTCAGATGCTCTGTACCAATCTCAACAGTACTAGAACAGCAGCAATTTTTGACTCCACTCTCACTAATATAGTACCTCCTAATGGAGAATATTTATGGTAAAAAGTTGCAAATGGCACTGGACACTGCACTAAATGGGTGAAATACTACAGCAACAGACTGAAAGGGGTTTCCCTTTCTTTTCCCATTTTCTGTTTGTGCACTAATCAACTAACCTGAACAGCCAGAGCAGACTGATTTCTCTTACTGACAAGCTGCTGCCAATTCTACATGCTGTATGGGCAAAAAAAACACTGAAAAGAATGGCGCAACACCAAAGGTGCTGTAAATGTCTGACAGTCGACCATCGGCCTGGTGTGTAAGGGTATTAAGACAAAGATATCTTACTTTGACAGTTGGCCAAGGTCCTCACAAGAGAAAGGAATCAAAAGCTTGAAGTGGGTCAGGGTGGTCCCAGCACACCAATCCAGCACCAGCTTTCGGACCACTGTACTCTTCCCTGTTCCCACAGCGCCGTACAGCAGCACATTGAGCCCTCGACCCCCATTCCAGGCATCAGTGGGCTCAAAAAGCTGTTCCACAGTCACAGAAGGGCTGCCAGGGGTCTGGATTTGGAGAGGGGGGCTGAGCAGTCCTGCACTCTCCTCAGCTTTTCTTTCAAGGATCAGTGGATCCACATGCATGGTCTCTGGGCTGAAGTAACCACCAAACTGTTTCTCTTCTTGAGGAAGGTGGCTGAACCACAGGAAGAGCTTCTTCTTGTGAATCTCTAAGGGATCTAATACAAGAGAGAAAAAAAAGTGTTTTAAACTTTGAGTGAATGTATCCAGCCTTCCTACTTACCCGTTTACGCATTCTCTGACAGGATTCAAGAAATGGAAAGCATACCTATCAACATTAGACCACAAATCTAAATGGGAAAAAACATGTGTAAAAGACAGACTAAAAGAGAATGGTCAAAGTAGCAGAGGCCAAGATATCCTGCCTGGAAAATTCACACATTTTTCAAACTCCACTCCTCCTAAATGAAAGTTTAATTTTGGCCGATCTACCAAAATCAATTTTCATATTATAAAGCAGTGGCTAATGTTCTACTGAACCATTTCTTTATAATCAAGTGTAACATGAATGTATTTGATGCCTTTTTGGGACCAAGGGAATTTCAGCTGATTAAGATTAGTGGATAGACAATAATCAGAATAGAGACAGCCTCATATTTATTCCGGTTTATTTGATATCCAGATATTTGTGCAAGTTCCTCAATACAGTCTAACAAGATGAGTAAAGATTTTTCTGGTGGAGCCAAAAATAACAACAACAAATCATCAAGTATTGCCATCTGTGATTCAATGGATTTGTATTTTACCCCTCAGCTTCTGTGCTAAGGGGCTCTAAAACAAGTACAGATAGTCTTGGGCTTAAAGGGCAGCCCTGTGCATCTGGAACAGGTCTGCAAGAGACAGATATGAGGCTGTTTGAGATGCAAACATAGGGGATTCCAAAAAACGTTTCCTATCAACGTAATAAAGGTTTTTCCAACATGAACAATGTTAAGTGTTTCAAAAAGGTAAAACCATTCTACAAAGTCAAATGCCTTGGTTGCATCTGATGACAAGGTGGGTAAACACAGTGATATATATCAGGTACTGCAAGTTGACCAGTTGTCTAATGTTGTCAGAACTGTAATTATTTGGGATAAAGCCAGATTGATACACGTGTATTATGTTGACACTGACCTTTGACAGGTGGTTTGTGGGGGAACTTTGGTCGAGATTTTTATTAGTTAAGAAGAGAAATAAGCAGATAACCAATAGGGTCTAAGGCATCTTTATATCTAAAAAGAATGGCTTGCAAGCAGGGACTGAGCTAGCGGGGTGGCCGAGGTAGCACTGGCCACCTCTGCAACCTGATTGGACACCTCAGGTGCAACCCCAGTTGACTGACATGGGACACAGAATAACTGTAGTAAAAATAACTGTTTTAAACTACTGACAATTTGACAGCATATTTAGGGAAGATATTTTGTCAGCAGAGAATTACAACAATGTAATAATATAGAATAATTAAACAACCAAAACCTTTACATGACATGACACAAACTCTTTATCTATGCCTCATTTATTAGCTCCCCAGTTACAAAGTGTGGCCACACAAAGATTTAACAGTTACATTTCCATGAAATTAAACATGTTAATAGTTTATACTATTTCAATAATAAAATAAAAGTGCACTTCAAGTATGAGGTCTAACAGCCACCAGACAGGGCATGTTTTGTAATTAAGTATTTTAGAACCTGAGCATATACCTACGGAAGCTGAGAATGGCCATGGATTTTTCTTATTTTCATGCACTGTTGTCTCGTGGTAACGACTTATTATCCCATTATCTCGATATAACAAAGATTGTTTTCTTGTGATAAAGAATTAACTTATTTCGTTACCTCCATATAACAAAGATTGTTTTCTCATGATAACTAATTATTAGGGCTAAATATACAGTACAACTGAGGAAAACATACAGCAAAACAAAAGCTGAAAATAATGAACACAACTACTGAAGGAATTTAGCCTTGACCTTAGCCTGAGGCTCTACAGAACTACTCCATACCACTAAAGTATTTGTTATAGCGCAACAGGAGAAGCTGCTGAAATCGTTCATCACCAAGATGGGGGCAGATTTAAGATAATCTAGCACCTCTGTTTCCATGGACATGGGTGCATTTGAGTCATCTAGCTGTGCATCAAAAGAAAAAAGTCATTGGCAGCAGCAGCAGCTGGATGAGGATCAGACAAGGAGCTGCACTTTGTAGTGAGCAGGAACTTGATGTAGTCTTTCGTTGGTTTCTCACTTCCCCAGCGAAGCTTAAACTTCAGCAGTGAGACAGCGGCCAGCAATGCATGCTGTGAGACACGAGTTGCTGCAAACCGACTTTTGATTGCTTTCACAATGATGTCAGGCAGTTCACCAGTCATCTTTGATAGGCCATTTTTGACTGCGAGGGTTTTGACTATCAGAACTTCCAAAGTTGGCAGAAGTGTACCGTAAAAACAAGTGTCCTCACCCTGCAAAATGTCAAGTGCTCTGGTGAAAAGTTTCATTATCAAACAGTGTTCCTTATCATTCATGCATTTAATGTGAAGCTGTGTGCAAAGCTTATTGATGTTGGCAAGGGGCATTTCAATGATACGTGCACAGGCATCATAGAACGAGTTCCCACAAGTTACTGTGGGAACGATTAGCTTTTTTTCACTGACCTCTTCCAGGTACTCTGATGCAACAGTGGAGCGGCTGGCCTTTGTCAACAGTGCTGCATATTTCCTGTAGCACTACGATACACATCCCCTGAATCTGGATGAATGTCTCACATGATGATTTATGGTTGTATTTCTTTTAAATTAAGCTTTTTAATATTTTCACTTGTTTTCTTTTAATCTACCACAAGTATATGAATTTTATTTTTCGGGTAAGCTAATTTTCAGTGGAGGGCTAGAGGCACTGGCATGCCAGCATAAAAATCGCTATTTTTAAAACACTAAGAAGGCTCGACACAACGTGAAACTTTGCTCGTAGTACCACCAGGGTCTCTACACACAAACACAAGCATTGAGAACATTGTTTGTGTACGCAGAGTTTAAAAAAAAGACGGTTTTTGAACTATTAAATGTAGGAGCTGGATCTCCAGTGCATTGCCGTCATGGCAGACAAAAAGTGTCGATCACCAAGTGCGACATAACAGGTAGACTTGACGAGTGGTCCACCATTACTCTCCTGCCTATAAGGTCGCAGTTCCCTTGGCCTCCCACATGAAGTGCACGTTGCTGTGAGGCTCTCAGCCATTTCTGAGTATAACCACTTAGAAAATGTTTAGTTATCGGTTGTTGTTGTTGCCATCTTGCCATCTCCAAACCAAATTGTCTTCTTATTCTTCTTTATTCATGGCTGTTGTGCCTTGGTTGTTTTTTTGAAATCTCCGTCTGTGCGACAGCTTGGATTGTAATGCGTTACCGGACTCAATAACTGTAATAATATTACCAAAATATAGTTAGTAATGTGTTTTATCACTCCATTACTGCCTCAACGCAATACATTATGGTAACGCATTACTTTTGTAATGTTATTTTGTAACACATTACGCCCAACACTGATCATTATATACCTCAAGCAATAAGGGACAAATAATATATTTAGATGATCTATAAAAATCAGCAGGGAGGCTGTTATTCAGAGGTATATCTTTAATTGCCTGAGAGAGATCCTCTATTTTCAGTGGTGAGTTGTAGAAGGTTGATGGTTAAGAAAGTCTTTTGCCTGTCTTAATAATGGCAGCTATAAATGTATCTTTGACTATGATTTATCTGCTGCTGAGGAATAAGTGATGGTCCCATTAGACTGCCACATACCTACTGTGTAATTCATATCATTTTTTTGTTTTATGCAGCAGGCCCGCAGTTGACCAGGTTTTTCATCCATCGCCCAGTGTCTGATCTGTTAGAAATAAGGCATCCTCTGCTCTCTTATCATGTATTCAATTTAATCTATAGCAGTGTGAATCTATTGTTAAATTTAGAATGTAGAATTTGAAGTGTTTAATCCTTCCTCTTCAACAAACTTTGAGAGGGTTCACCTAGCCCTTAGCTTGTACTGTTCTCCTTGCAGTACTTATAGGCAAGATGTGCAAAACGCTCTTGTTGGGTCTCTCTACCATCGTACCAGCATCAATATGGCAGCAAGCAGAATGCCACATTGTTTGAAATGTATATTATATCACTGATTATAATGAAATATCTATTATGAAATATTGATTAGTTAGCTTGTACTGTTTCATGATGTAGGCATGTCAATTGCTTTACTTAATATGAAGCATGAAGCAATAATTGGTGGTTTAAATGCCTTTACTGACTCCTTAAGCATGAATCTGCCCACCATACAAATGAACTTTTAACACTGATTTAATGCAAGGCAGTATGGAATCACTCTAAATTCTACTACGTCATGACTCTGTTACCTATCAGGCACTTGTCACAAAGAAAAAAGAGAACATGCTTCTCTGCCAGTGGGCCTCCTTTCCAACCGACCACCTGGCTTAGCAGGTTTTCTGGGGGAAACCCTGAACATCTCTCTATAAAAGCAAGAAATCTCTGTCTGTGTGTGTGCCTCAAATATCTCTGCATATCAGGATCAGACTGACCTGAGATTTTCAACATGGCTGCTGCATGGTTTAAGGTTGTGCAACGTTGGATATGTTCAGATTACAATGATACCATTAATAAATGATTTCATAAATGATTCACAAATTCCGCTAGCATTAGGAGAGTTCAAGATCACGCAGCGCTGCCTAAATCGTGATGCATGCCGGTCAAAATGTGTCCATGATGACGTGAATCGGAGTGGTTTATTCTCTGAATTCGATGTCACATAACCTTAAGTTATTGTGGAAGCAAGGCGGGAGCAAGGCAGCTGCAGAGCACTTGAGCAGTTGCTCTCCAGGTACTGTGTGAGTCTAGACCCACCTTCATGACGTCAGGACTTTGCCCTAATTGGCCTTTATCTACGCTGACACATATGACGTCTGTTTCTATGAATTTCCATATCCATAAGCACTTGTCCCTCTTTTCTACTCAAATATCACATACTTTCAGATAAGTAGGAGCCGTATGGCCGCACCTATGGGATAGTCAACATGAATAAACCTATAAAATCCTTTATGTAACACAACAACCCTGAAAGATCAGAATCAGAATCCTTTTGTTGTCATTGCATAGTGTACAACGAAATTTTAGAAGCATCCGGTTATTCACTTAATATAGAGTAAGCCGAACAAGCAAACAGTATAAGGCAGTAGTGCAAGCATATGAAAAAAAAGTAAAAATAAATAGATAATATGTACAGTGTTACAATTATGTGATGATGATAATGTCAATAAATTGCTCAGTTCTGTCACCCTACTTGTGGTGATGATAGAGAAGTGATTAACTGCTGTGTTTTGCATGCAGACAACACAGGTTCAACTGAAGTGTTTCTGTACTATCCACTCTTATTAGCCCTCTCTGTTCCCGTCACGTAGAGAGTGTCCAACTTTATAGCAGCGTTTGTATCCCCGCCCCTACAGTCATCAGTAGATCTCACTGTTGCAGGCAGTCAGCTGGAGTTCAACTTGAACGTACCTACTGTCAACTAGGGGTGGTGAAAAAAATCAATTATTGATTAATCGCAATTATAATTTTGACAATTATGATTCGATTATTAAATTTCCAAAGATTGATTTAAAAAAATAAATATTATCTATTCATTTATTTATTTTAAATGTAATACAAACCGTTACGGCTCATTATGTCAGCAGTTAATGGAAGCTTATGTCCTACGTACTTCAGACGAAAACTATGGATGATAGCCACACAGACGCAAATATGTGTGAGTTTCTCAAAGAAATGGCAGACGAGTGGGGAATAGAGACACATGACCTGGTTCTCGTCATCGACAATGTTTCTAACATGAGTCTGGATGCTGAGCTTTGCAACTTTCTTTTAACAGTGAAAGACTACATTTAAAATAAAATAAAAAATAACAATTTTGATATTACAGTTACACTATACAATAGTGAAGGTGCTGTGAGGTGTTACTCAAAAGAGAAGTAAAATAATTCAGCAGCTGACCGATTAAATGTAAGATCAATAATCGTTAATAATTGAAAACCAAATCGATAATTGTTAATAATCAAAAAACGATTTGTAATCGAATCGAGATTTCAACAATTGGTATCGAATCGAATTGGGAAATTTGGCTGATAAACCACCCCTACTGTTAACCTGAGTTGACGGAAGCACCGGTGCATCCAAATCACGTGAATTTAAAGGAGTACGCCACCCCTAGGTGAAATTGAGTCACTCCCCGCAGTGCCTAGAGTTGGATGAGTGAGCCAAAGCGTTTTTTAGCCGACCCAGCCATTGCCCTAATCTAGAAACGCCGCGGTTAGCTTTATCTTAGCGTAGTCGCTGTAATCCGGAGTGTCCAGCTAGCATGTTGTTGCAAAAGTGAATCAAATAACTCAAGATTTTTTGTAATTATTTCTCGTGACCTATACATTCATATCGAGTACACATATAAATGCAAATTAACACGAAGGGATTTACTAGACCAATTTATATCTGGAACTATTTGCGGCCACAACACAGGCAAAGCACCGCTACCACGCGCAAAGACATGAAACCTGAGACCAGCACCTGAAAACCCTCAACTTCCGTCAATACACTGACAGCACACAGCACCACAACTTCCAGTGTTACCTGCATGTAGTTGCAGTAAGAGAAGAAGTTGTTGCAGTAAGGTTGTTACGTTAGTAGTTTGAGGTTAGTTTCACATCTACTGAGGAAAAATGGTTATTTGCTGTGTGAAGGGCTGCGATAACAAGCAGAGGACATACACGAACATAATGTTGCACAGAATTCCAAAACCAGTGGAACGAAGAAATCTTTGGCTTGCTGTCCTCGACATTCCTGCAACAACACCAGTGAATAAAATCAATCAATATCGTGTTTGCGATGAGCATTTTAAACCGGAGGACTACGAAGAGAAAATGCAGTATGCTACAAGAAAGATGCTGCTACATCTGAAGGATACGGCCGTCCCATCCATTTTCAGTACAGAGGCAGAACAGAGTTCATCATCCATGCCTGTAAGTAACGTTATAATTTTTACCCTTCCTTGGTTTATACATTGCTAACATTATCACTGAAACTTCACATTAGTCCGACTCGCATTGTCGTTTCCTAGAGGCAGAGAACTTAGTAGCCACGCTGGTGTATTGACGGAAGTTGAGGCTTTTCAGGTGCTGAGTGGTGTCTTTGCGCGTGGTAGCAGTGCTTTGCCTGTGCTGTGGCCGCAAATAGTTCCAGATATAAATTGGTCTAGTAAATCCCTTCGTGTTAATTTGCATTTATATGTGTACTCGATATGAATGTATAGGTCACGAGAGATAATTACAAAAAATCTTGAGTTATTTGATTCACTTTTGCAACGACATGCTAGCTGGACACTCCGGATTACAGCGACTACGCTAAGCTAAAGCTAACCTTCAAACTATATACCAGTTTTTAAATTGTGTTGATAGGCAAAAAAATCAGACTTATGATAAAAAAATGTCCACCATGCTTTTTTGCGAACATTGCCGTCACGTTTGCTGTGCGTTTGGTGCAGGAAGCGACGGAAAAAAACAGGCTTTTCTCATGAAAGTGTTCGCAAGCAGGAAGTGTTTGCAAGCAAAAAACATGTTCCTTATGGTGGAAAAAGGCACCACACCAACCAATCACAAAATTATATGGCAAACCACGCGATTTGGTTGCTGAGGAAGAGGGCAAGTTGTGGGAGGGACGACAGCAAAAGAGTGACAGCAGCAGTGATGGTGATACAGACAATGATAGAGATATCAAGTTTCGAGAGTTGAGAGATTTGTGACATTTAGCGTGTTTGGAGTGTATAGTTAGTGTGTTATGTAGTGTTTGGTGTAGTGTGTTAAGTGTGTAGTGTAGTTTTTTTTTTGTTTAATGAGCCAAAACACTGAGGAGACTGCTCAATATGGAACAGGCAGGAAAGAGCTGAGGAAGGCCTGAGCCTGAGGCGTTGCCTGCCACTGTATGATGCGGTGCGCGCCAGAGTGGCACTGTGGCAGACAGGATCAGAGGAGGAGAGGCAGCATGGAGTGAGCTCCAAAAATCATCAAATTTGGACTCAAAAATGATTTCATGCCTGGGTGATTTTGGCCGCTGTCTTGGTTAAAGCGTGTGTGAGTTTCAGATATAGTGTCTTCAGTGCGCACAAAGCCATTATTTTAAATGTAGGCGCGCGCTCACAACCCAACACAACATCGTACCGGCATACAATCGGTGTGACACACTTGTTTTTTGTGCACGTCCGTGACGGACCTGCTTTTCCCTCAGGTGTTGTGTCTGTGTCTCTCCTGCTGTTTCTCACAGAGCTCTGCCCCATTTGAAAGGAGAAGGGGCCGCATGTGTGAAGACGTCACCTCCGAGATGTAGAATGTGTTTTATAGAAGAGAAACACACATTTCAGGACAGTACAGACATGTCCTGTTATTTTCAGCCTCCTTTTAAGGGGGGGGGGGGCAATGCCGGAGGGTAATATTCTCAGCTGTCAGAACGTGCAGTATGGTACAGTTCCAGGGCTGATATTAATCTAATCTTATTCTTGTGTTCATGGGTTTGAAAAAAAAAATATAAAATTGATCAACTATGCAATTACATCACATTATTGACTAACCACCCTCTTCTGTTTACTGCATCTACAAATATGAAGAATATATTCATACAATTTTCTTGTGACTTGTTTGACCTTCGCCATGACTCGACTTGACTTACTTGATTTTGATCACAGTAAATTGGGACTTGCTTGAGGCTTGAAGGTTAAGACTTGAGACTTGCTTATGACTTGTATGTATGTGACTTACTCCCACCTCTGGTAAATAGTTACATATAACTTTGTAAATTTCAAAAACTCATGTACACGTTTAGAAAACAACAATTTGTATTTGCATTGTAAGTGATAAAAATGGTTTGTTAAACATATTTGTGGTTTTCACAGTAAAAAATCTAACTTTTCCTACTTGGATTTTATGTTTTTTGTGATTTTAGGTCCATTGTGTTAATACAGTATGTCAAAATGAAATAATAACTGAACAGTCACACGTGTGAGGTTGTGCTGAAAATAAAGACACCAAGCAGGGCAAGGTAAATAGTTTTAAGGTGAAATATAATGGCTAAATCAAAAATAGTCAAAAATGGCCAATTATACCCTGGAATATCGAATTTCACAACAAACCTAAATATCCCTGAGGTCCCACCTTTAAACACAGCCTCATTTGGCCTCCATGAAAAAGCTATGCAACCTCCCACTTTTCTATAGGAACACATACTTCCTACGGCAATGCACTAGTCTTCAAGAAACTTAACCCTTTAGGCGCCAGGGTTTTTTCAAGGAAATATACAACTTTGATATCAAGATTTCAAAAGGCTACAACTTGAAAGCAGTTTGAGATAAAGGTATACTCTCAGTGAGGAAATTGTTCAGTATGACTCAAAGTCTGTGATGGGAGTGAAATTATTCATCTAATTTGCATACTATGGCGTCACAAGGTGGTGGCCATATTGGAAAATGTTCAATTTTGATATCAAGGTTTCAAAAGGCTATAACTTTAAAGTGGTTTGAGATAAAGGCATACTGTAAATGAGAAATATCTTCAGTATGCACCAAAATTTGGGATGGAAGTAGATTTGTCATCTAATTTGATTATTGTAACATCACCAGGTGGCGGCCATGGAAAACATCCATTTTTGTTTTCAAGATTTCAAAAGGCTGCAGTTTGAAAGTGGTTTGAGATAAGGGCATACTGTAATTGAGGAATATCTTCAGTTTGAAGCAAAATTTGGGCTGGAAGTAAATTGTCATCTAATTTGCATATTGTGACATCAACAGGTTCTTATAAAGATTTCAAAAGGCCGTAGTTTGAGAGCAGTTTGAGATAAAGGAATACTGTCAACAGTCAATGTGAAATATCTTTAGTATGAAACGAAATTTGGGATAGAAATAAATTCACTGATCCAATTTGTATAATCTTATAGCACTGGTCGGCGGCCATATGGTATTGTATTGAAATTGTATTAAGACCTTCAATGATCAAGATGGCACTGCTTGTAGATTTTCAGTGTGTGGTATCTTTCATTGCAAAGCACAGCACAAAGACCTACTCCACACTGACGGCACCTGAACTGTGTCTGTCGACGGCCTTTCGGGCGTGTGCGATCTGAACAGACAACACAATCTGGACGTTCGTCTGTGTTGCAGAGCTAGTGTCGTTCAATGAGCCTCCGTCGCGTTTCTCCCTGCTGCATTGAAGGCCGTCCTCCTTTTTTGCTTTCCTTTTTGGAGAAGCCCTCAAGCCAAGATGTTATAATGTCTTCAGTGGCCTTCAGTGGTTTGTGTGGACCAGGACTACAACGTGTGTAAATGATGTGCGCATTGACCACACTGATGCATCAAATCAGTGTGGTCCGCATCAAAAATGCAGTTGTACCATTTCCTGGATCTGTGTGGAAACAGGCATGTTTTCATCCGTTGATCAGATGTATCAACTCCTCCCATAAAGGAGTTGTAACCGTCCACACACACTGGTTTCATAGTTTGACGGAACCCAGTCACATTTTCCTTTGTCCGGATCCATTTTTGGGTGTCTGTGTTGCCATGAATGGTGGACAGCAGAGTGAGATGCTTTGTGTCATGCCAAGCACAAGCCAGTAGTTTATCATGCCGCATGAACACTGGGCTATCTCCCCTTCTTGGCATCCCTCTCCTGTTGCAGTTCACTGTCCCGCACATTTCGGTGTCTTTAGCAGCTAACTCACTAGCTAAGGCTGGTGATGTGTAGGAGCTGTCCATGTACACCTCATGCCCTTTCCCAGTGTGCTGGGCAAGCAGCTGACAGACAATATGGTGTGTTGCCCCTAAATTGTCCTCATCGCTTGTATTTTTGCATTATAGATGCACCACTCTAATACATAACCTGAGCTGACCTCACTCAAGACAAATGCTTTATAGCCATATTTGTCAGGTTTTTTTGGGTTGTACAGTTTCAATGTTGACCTTCCCCTGAATGCAATGGTCATTTCATCCAAGGAAAGTTCCTTGAGTGGACCATACACAGCAGCAAAACGAGGAATGATCAAATCAATTATGGGATGCACTTTGAAGAGTCTATCATGACCTGGCTGGCCCCTCTCAATGTGGTCATCATTATTTACAAAGTGAAGGAAAGAAAGAATGTTTTCAAATCTGTTTCTCGCCATCACTTTGCCAAAGTCAGGTGTGTAAGTTGGCCAAAAACCTGCCCAGTAGTCCTCAATTTCAGATTTTTCCACAAGCCCCATGCACAAGTGAAGTGACATGAAAGCTTTCATTTCAGGGACAGTCACATCATACCAGTCATGAAACACAGTCATGGAGTTTGGTTTCAAAATTTCCCTTTCAAAGAACTGGTGGGCATATCTCTTTGTTTCATTGGTGATGAGGCTCCAGAATTTATCATTCAGAAAAAGAGAGATGAAATCAATGGGCTCAGAATTTGTCAGATCGTCTCCACAATAACCAACAGGCTCATCAAAATTTTGGATCCACTTTTGATACTCTTCCTCTTCTCTCAAGAACTGCCAGCCATCATCATCATTATCATCGCCGCCGTGATTTACAGTGCGGCAGTGAACGCCACCTCCGCCACCATTAGCGGTGTGTTTTTTCCCGCGGCTTCTCCCGCATCTGTCACGACATCCACGGTTGTTTTTATCCCTGCTACATTCACCCATATTTGTGGTGTTATGAGCCCCCCTGCCACCTCGACCACATCCCCTGCTTTGCGTTCGCAGAATGCTTCCACCCCGGCCACGCTGAGGTGAAGCATCCTCTATACCATGTGCTGATTGTGGACTATGGCACGCGGACTCGCCGTCACTACTAACGTCAGTTTCTGCTTCACTGGACAACTGCATGTCTTCCTCCTCGGAATCGGAGTCAGCCAGTACCTGATGAAGTACTTCGTCGACGGTAAACGGACCTCTCGGCATCGTGAGTAAATGAAAAAACACTCTTTCGCTCTGCTCTGCTCTCGCTACGCTCAGCACTACTACCACTGCTTCACCGCTGCGTCTCTGCACTGGAGGGTGTTTTACAAACTCTTTTTACTCTAAAACTCTGAATAGAACCACGCCCACAAATGCTGCTCAGATTACAGGCACACATGTCCGTCATCTCCTGGTGAAAAGTAGTAACAAGATTGGGCAGATTGCGACTTTGACGCTTTAAGGGCTAAACAAGTCCAGTCGCCAACAATACAGCACTTGGAACTACTACATTGTTTAGAAAATTCAGATTAGTTTAGAATACTTAACTTGCAGGGAAGTTTTGCCAAGTTGTCATGGTTATAACAGGTTGTTCTAGTAAGTTTTTGTGGCAACAGCAACGGCGGCAGAGCGAACCTTTCACTACGACCCCCTGAGAGCAAAAAACTGTGTTATTTATGTGTATTTCATTTGTATTATCTGTCTTAAATGTACCAACGGCACTCAGGAGGCTGCTAAACTGCAGCACACCTATACAGGACCACAAGCCTACCATCACAGTCTTTTTCTGGGACTTAAACACTGCTTAAACACACTTAAACCGGCTCTCCTGTCCATCCTGCTCTCCAACATTCGCTCCCTTGAAAATTAACTGGACTACATCAGACTCCAATGGACCACTCAACGGGACACCAGAGACTGCTGCGTATATGTTTTTACAGAAATATGGCTCAGTGCTTCAGCTAGACGGACTAGCCTCGCATCAAGCTGACAGAGATCCAACACTGTGCGGTAAAACCCGAGGTGGAGGACTGTGTGTTTACATCAATATGGACTGCTGCAATAACTCTGTCCTAGTCTCCAAGTCCTGTTCATCGCTGGTGGAATACGCGGTTGTGTGATGTAGACCCTTTTATTTACAGAGAGAGCTCTCCTCCCTGCACATAGTAGCTCTTTGAATTCCTCCCAGTGCTTACGCTGAGGAAGTGCTAGCTGCACTGTACGGAACCATCACTGATCTTGAAAACAAACACCCAGAAGGACTGATTATTCTCACCAGAGATTTCAACCATGCAAATCTCAAAGCTGAGGGGCGAACATGCTGGACCTTGTTTACACCACCATATCCAGTGCATACCGGGCCGAGCCCTGCCCCCACCTTGGATACTCAGACTACTCCAGACCAGCTAACAAACAAATGAAGACCTGGCCAGAAGGAGCAATCTCTGCCCTTCAGGACTGTTTTGAGTGCACTCTGCACACAGCATCAGTTACTGACTTCATCAGCAAGTGCATTGATGATGTTACTGTCATCAAGACCATCACCACACGCTCAAACCAGAGGCCATGGATGACTACAGAGGAACGTGCACTGCTGAGAGCCAGAGACATAGCTTCCAAAGCAAGAGATAAGGAGGCCCTGAGCACAGCGAGGGCTACACTGGCCCGGGCTATCAGGGATGCTAAACAAGCGCATGCCCAGAAAATCCACGGCCACTTAAGAGACAGCAGAGACACACGGCAGCTGTGGTAGGGCATCCATGCCATCACCAACTACAGGACAACGACACCAGCCTGTGACAATGATGCCTCCCTGCCCGATGCGCTGAATGTGTTCTACACCCCGACTCTGCAAAGAGTAAACCCGCATAATGCTGCTGGCCAAGACAACATTCCCAGGAGTGTGCTCAAAGGATGTGCAGACCAACTGGCAGATGTTCTCACAGACATCTTTAACATCTCCCTGAGCAGTGCCACTGTCCCATCATGCTTTAAAACCACCATCATTATCCCTGTGCCCAAAAAGTCACCTGTGGTGACCGTGGTGGGTCTCATCGACAAGAACAATGAGTCATCATGCAGAGAGAAGGTGGAACAACTGATAACCTGGTGCAAAGTCAACAACCTATTCCTGAATATATACAAAACCAAAGAGATGGTTGTTGACTTTCAGAGAGCTCAAAGGGACCACGAGCCACTAAATATCCATGGCTCCCCAGTGGAGATTGTGAAGAACACAAAATTCCTCGGTGTCCATTTGACAGAAAACTTAACCTGATCCCTAAACGCCAGCTCCACCGTGAAGAAAGCCCAGCAGCATCCACTTCCTGAGAAGGCTGAGGAAAGCCCATCTCCCAACCCCCCATTCTCACCACTTTCTACAGAGGGAGATGGGGGAGAGCTACCAGATTCAACACCTAGTAGGGGATAAAGAACTATTGAGGACACAACAAAGTTTAATAGGTTTAAGTTCACTTTAAACATATGGAAAACAGTGGCAAAGAGGTACGAATAAGAGGCCAAGAGTTTGTGATCATTAATATATGATGATACATTTCTGCCTGGAAAAGATTATCAAGGTCCGGAGTTTTCTATATCTAAAAGATAGGCTTGGATTTGAAAGAGGCGACTACTTGAGATACCTACAAGTGAGGGACTACTATATAAAGGGAAATAAAAATAGAAATAGCTACTCAGCAAAAATGAGATGATTAAGGTGATGACTGATGCATATAATGGGAAGAAGAGTAGAGTGATCTCAGCTCTTTATCAGGCTCTGTTGAAGAGTAGAAGGAACTCAACAATGTACATAAAAGAGAAATGGGAAAAGGACCTTGGGATTGAACTGACGGAGGAAGAATGGTACAATTTGTGCTGGGTACAGCATTCAACCACTGGATCAAGGGTATGGAGGGAATTTGGATGGAAGAATGTTATTAGATATAACACAACACAACAACTGGAACACAATTTGTGTTGTAGGCAATGTGGACAGATGGGGGCGGACCACATGTGCAAAGTGCCAAAAGATAAACGAGTATTGGGAAGAAATATGGGAGCATGAAAGAAGATATTGGGAAATGAGATACCTAAAACTGGCCCGGTGTTACATCTGGGGAATCTGACACAAGAAAACGCACAGGGTGAGGACAGATACCTGATCAAGACATTGCTGATAGCCAGCAGGAAAACTATAAACAGAACATTGTACAAATCAGATCCACCTACGAAGGAACAATGGCTGGGGGTAGTAGAAGAAACAAAAAAGCTCACTTTGTTGATTTATTTATTTATTACTGTCATATCTTACTATTTTATTATAGTTCTTTAATTTCAATTACTGGCATGAATATTCAAACATGTAAGAGATTATTACTATTAATGGACTATATACTGGCTATATACTGATACTATATACTGAAAAAATCTTTGGACCCATTGTAACTGTATTAATAACAGTGTACCGTCATGATTGTCACACAGAAATAAAGCTATTAACTGAACTCTGCACCTGGCTCTGAAGTTGTTGAGTGGAGGGTGTGGCAGTGAAAGCCATTGGGTTGGTATAGAGTAACCCCCATTGTTCTCCACCGCCATATTCCGAGCAGATGACTGAGCTTTCTGGAAAACACAAGACATCACACAGGATGGATCAGTTAGGATTGTTCGTAATCTTTACAGGATGCAAATCTGCTGATACAAGCTAGAAAGGTTACTTCAGTCCCACAGTCAACAGCTCATTCAAAATGTCAAACTGATTGTAGATCTTCCTCACATGGCACAGAGAGGCTGCTATTAGGCTGTTTGCAGGTTGCAGCAGGTATACTGACATTCCCTCAAGGGACTGACATTTAAGCAAGCACACACGATTATGCCCAAGAAATCAACTAAGATTTGTCTGATGCTGCTCTGTGACATTCACAACTTTGCACAGCAATATATGGAACAGAGGGGGTATGTGAGCAATATAATTAAGGGGTCTTTCCCTGGAGGCACCAGGAATTTCTTTTAAAAACAAAAAGTGATCTGTGTTCCCTATTGTAGGGCCCTATGATTTCCACGATCACGGAATTGCGGACGGAATCGCGGAATTGGCAGATTAAAACGGAATCTTTTTAACATGGAATATCGCAGAATTTGACATAATTTCACTGACATGCTGATTTTGTGTGGAAGTGGAACGAATGTCTAGGGAAAACTGCATGGAGGGAAGCAAATCTGGGTGGCACAACAAGTCACTGCCCCTCCCCCATCAAAACGGCTCCATCTTCTTCGGTGAAAAAACTCTAAAAATTGACATTTACCCCTCAGTACAGAGCCGAGCATTTCCCGAACGACTTGTATGTGTCAGGTGAACTGTTGCTCTGCAAAGAAGCAGACCTGAGAAATCATAATTAAAGGTGTAATGCGTCAGAGTTAGCCATCTGTCTGATTCATTTTATTGGCATATGATACCAGAGTGACTGTTAACTGCTGCTAACAGTAGCTGCCGTTAGCCACAGCCCTCTTGGCCGACTCTGCCTGGGCTGGGAGCTCAGAGGACAGGGGGAGGGTTGGTGTTTTCAGAACAATTTTGGTATGCAAACATTTACTGGATCTGCCTGTGAGCTGACCATGTTTTTATTCAATGAAAATTTTGATGCACTTTACTGTACAGTACAGTGCTGAGGAAATATGTTTGTCACCTCAATTGATTTAAGGTAATTTCTATTTAATTTGTGTACATCTTAGTCATTTACATCAAGAACACACTGTTTTTGGTAGTACAATAAGAGTTAAATGTAAAAAAAATCGGATTCCCAAAAATTAAAATGGAAAACACAGACATCCCAAAAATCAAAACGGAAAAAAGGAATTTGGGAAAAAATTAAATGGATTTTATAGGGCCCTACTATTGTCACTTATTGTTTTTAACTTATGAGATGATTACACCTGAACCTCCAGGCAGCTTCTTCCATTTTGTTCAGTTTAAAAGGTCATCTGAGGTTGGACAGGTTTGTGCACTTACACAAAGAGTGTATTAAGAGTTCAAACTGTTCATCCTGTAAGAGAGACAGCCTTCAGCTACTTGTTGGTTAAACAGAAAGACAACCCTATTTGAACCTAGCGAGTTATCAGAAACATGCATCAAAGTCTATGACTCTATGAGGGTGTCAACAAGAACATGTGATCATATTACACCAATCCTAGACTCACTGCATTGGCTCCCAATACATATACAATCAGACTTTAAGGTGCTGCTGATGACATACAAAACTGTACACAGCCTTGCCCCGTTAAACATGTGACATCTTATCATACCATATATTCCAAATTGTGGGAGTGGGAGGGGCCAGAAACATGCATCTACCACACGCATTTGTTTCTCTGCTGTGCGATTGTCACTTAAGATCAGACAGAAAAAAAAAACACATTTTAGCCTTAGAATGAATAACAGTTATCACCAACCTGCGCAGTGACCTCATCCTTCTGTTCTACTGCTTCTTTGTGTGAGGGAGTGCTCTGTTAAAAAACAGATAAAATAAAAGGTAAGACCATTTGTGCAAAATTGAACCCTGTTTCCGCCACAAGCAGCACCATGGACCAATCTTTTTGAATGGTCATTGTCATTTGGGCAGCCCATTCATCCAGTGGACAAGGTAAAGTAAGATAAACAAAAACTGTATATCAGTAGGGAGGTTGGTATGAATAATAATGGTTATGGAGTAAATGTTAGTGTACTTACCACACTCTATATTTCAGTGTCTCTTAACAAATACAAACCCATAAAGACAACAGCTGTAAAACCTTTTTTTTTCGCCCTGTGCATCAAATACCTAGAAATTACTTTGTATTATCAAAATGTGATCCATTTGGTCCAATAATAGAAAAAAGATCCATATCAGTAAATTAGGATATCTTGTGTCATGCCTTGTGTCATTCCGTTTGGGGTGCCAAATGGAAGCCAGCAAGCTTGGCCAGGGTTAGATTCAAGTGTGCATGGAAGCTGAACACAACAAATGTCACAATTATCAAACATACATAAACCTCACAATAAAAAGCAACCAAAGGAAAAAGGGAAGCAAATTCTAACATTTGTGAAGCAGGAACAATAAATATGTTTTTAATGTGAATGGACGATTATTAAAATTGTTGCAAAGAGGAGGACAAGCCATGTGACCCATTTTGATCCATCCACTCAAAGCATGGAATGGAAACATTTAACTGCAACTGCTTACCTCATCTGAATCGGAATCTTTAACATCCAAATGATCCTCAGGTTTACTCAAAAACCAAACCAAAACAACTAATATCACATTTTAACCAAATAACTTAGTGGTTATTGATATTGGGAGGATATTTTAAGGATGACTACTGGTACTTTCAGAAAATATGATACGAGATTTCAGCAAATTAATCAACACTAAAGGCAATCATAAGAACAAGTACAGTCGTGTAAATCAAAGCATTACGGCATTTACTGTAATGCAGCCTTTAAAGCCAGGAAAAGACAACACTATCACAGTATAACTAAATATAATATGATGTGCTGGCTCGTCTCATATATGACGGTAACAATATTGCCTACAATATATTGGTTTATTGCCCAAACCTTGTTCTACAACAGCAAAATCGTTATGATGTTAGTGTTTGCTCCCGTACTAGCCGTGACGGTCACGCTGCTTCCTGTGGCCCCCACCGGGATTTCCGTAACATCGAGAGCTGTTGTTTACTGTGTCTCTCTCCTTGTCTACCTGTCCTTGTGGTTTATTCTTCGATTCTGAGTATTTCATAGTCCCATTGGTTTTGTAGCTTGGCTATATTTAGGCTTTTATAACTTGTTCGTTTTTTCTCTAACCGATCGTATCTTGCTGCCCGGTTACCTTTCCTAAACCTAGCCTAGCCTCGATTACTCGTGCCTTTCACTGCTGTTAACAAAGCCTCGCTCGATAAACAAGTGTTACGATGGCTTGTGCTGATTGTTCCGCATTTGCTAAGGTGTTCCCATTGGAGATATGTGTCCGTGAGTTAAAGCAGCTTCTCGTAGTTAGCCCGGGGCCTGATAGCACGTCTGCTAGCCTTAGCATTAGCTCAATATCGTCAGCAGCTTGTATGGAGTTTTGTCCTTGCCAGCCATGTTGCCACTGTAAGGGCTAAACTCCACATGCTATTCATAGGGGACTCCATGACCCGCAACGTTAAGTTACCGTCGCCAGCCACTGTTAACCTGGGGGCAGACCTTCCGACCTAAAAGCTAATCTCAGGGTGCTGGCATCACGCAGGGAGAAACAGGCTACAGCAGCAGTGTAATTCATGCTGGCGCCGACAATATCTGTCTGAAGCAGTCTGAGATCACTCAAGATAGCTTAGTCTGGACTTTTCCGTATTGTATGTATTGTCGCTGGTCCCTTGCCCCAGCAGGGTAACGATAGCAGGCTTACCCGTTGGTGCAACACTGTAGGGAGCCGGTTAAGATTTGTAGATAATTGGCCCTCTTTCTGGGGTGGCCTCCATCCTATAGGAGTCAGTGATGCTGTTTATCTAACAACATAGACAGTGTTGGAAGCAGGTTTGACACTAGGGATGTAGCACTCAGCTGGTCACAGATGATTAGCAAGCATGTTGCAGTCAGTGTTGGCGTGAACTCTGCTAGCCTGGTTAATATGTCTTGTGTGGAAAATAGTGCAGAGTACCAGGCTGATAGCTTAGTTTACAACACTGAGGCTGTCACCATCCCTTGCCACTTTTTCACTGAATTATTCTTTTAAATGTGTAAATCACTATAATCTAATTTTGATACCCACCACTGACAGCGGGGAAATGTCTCAGCAAGCACCCTATACAGGCTCACATAAAAACGTAGCAAAACCAATCACAACTGTATCTTTACCTGCATAGGCCACCAAAGCATACTATTACTTAAAAGGTACCTTGTTCCAGTTAAAACATTACTTACGATAATCTCCACTGAACATCTTAACACTGGAAAATGATGCTCCAATGAGCTTCAAATCCTTAAATTTGGCTTCATTAATATTAGATCACGGTCAACAAAAGCCTTACTGATTAATGATTTGATTATTGAGCGTAAGTTAGACATGATTGGCTTATGTGAAACATGGCTGTAAACATATTTTTCTGCTATTAAATGAATCCTCGCTATAATTACGCCCATGTTGCTCAGGCCTCTAAACAGGGGGAAGGTGTTGACCTAATCTACAAATCTATTTTTAGACAAACCTTCAACCAGGATATTTAATTTACTTCATTTGAGGCTCTGGTTTTAAAACCATCTTCATCAAGTTGTAACAGTCTTGTCCAGGGAACAGGATTTCACCTGGTGGTAATCTACAGACCTCCAGGGCCTTACTCTCAATTCTTAGAAGAATTTGATGAATTTATTGCAGATATTGCTACTCGTCCAGATAAGATTTTAATTATTGTATTATTATATTTCCACTTAAATAAGCCCTCTTACCCTATAAGTAAAGCCTTTCTGGCACTTTGTCATATTTCTGGCTTCATTCATCTGGTTCACGAACCTACTCATTCCAGTGGTATCACTCTGGACTTTCCCATGGATTAGATGTGTCAACCCTGAATGTCACTTCTGTCTCTTCCGCAGGTCAGACAACCTTCTTATCACATTTGAAGCTTCATTAGCCTGTCCTTGCACTTGTGGCACAAATATTTTACTTCCCGTCATATCAGCTGTGCAATCATAGCGACACTATGAAAAATTGCCTGGGGTCTTGGATCATCTTGCAACAGTGACAGAACCTGTGGAAATGTTCACTAATGAAGTTAACTGAGGACCTATTTCTTTCCTAGATTCTGTTGCACCTGTCTCTACCAAGATTATTTTGGCCAAATAAACCTGAATACAGATAAAACTGAGATGCTGGTCATTGGCCCCCACTTGACACAGACGCCACTTTGATCAAGTGATCGTAACTCTTGATAACTGTGTTATTTCTCAAAATGCAATTGTCAGGAATCTTGGTATTACATTTGATTTTACCCTCTCTTTCGATCAGCACATCAAAGAAATGATCTTTCTTTTCTCCTCCTCCTCCTCTCTTTTCCTCTTTTTCAAGCTCCCTTCTGATGGACCACTGCCCCCTGGGACCATCTGCCTCTCCTGCTGCCTCACATACTGATGGATGTGGATCGTCACACTGTGGGCTCCACTGGATCATTGGATCATCCTCTGTTTCACTATCTCCTTATATCTCTATTTCTGTAAAATTTAATGACACTTCACTCTGACCTTCTCTGTTTTACCGCCAACTATCTTGTGTGTCTTGCCCTCTTCCAAGTCACCAGGGTGGACAGGAGCTTGTGTGGCTTGGGCACCACTTGGTGATGCTTTGTCCGGCTCAATCGTCTCCTGGATCCACACACTTTACATATATTGTAATTTGTATCAGATATTCTATCAAAGCAACTTGTAAACTGTGATTTTGTTTTTCTGTGCTGGACATGCAACTTCTATTGTATGTCTGTCTGTCCAGGGAGAGGAATCCTCCTCTGTGGCTCTTTCTTTCTTCCATCTTTTTTTTGGGGGGGGGGCATACTGATAAAACTGGCTTTATTTAATATTGTGTGGTACATTGAACAGTGTCTAAATAGGTACTTTGGCTTGTTAGTGACTTTGCAGGGGTGACATCTAATTTTCAACCATAACTCTTGACTGAACTGTTTTGTTTGAACCAGTGTCACTTGTCAACTAACCTTCCATTTTCACAAACAATTTGGTGGAATAATCTTTTAAAGAATGATCAGATTCTTTGGGGAGTACAGATCATTAGTGACACAAAAGCATTTTCTATTCTATTGGCAAGGTCCGGAGGTATGAGGAATAATAAAGCTAGAAGGACTGCTCTCCCTCATTGCGGACTGTTGAAGGATGGGCAGAAAGCCATGTAGCCATATTGCTATTTTACAGCAATCAGCCAAAGTTACTTTAACGTGCCAGCTAGCGTCACATACAACGTCGCCATTAAGTTAGAAATAGAGTTATCGCAGATAAAACACTTGAAAAAAAAGCCATGTCATTGAAAATAAAACTACAGCTGCTTACCAAAGTATTCATTCGTCCTTGTCTCCGGTCGCTGTGTCCATATTCTGAGGTTAACTAACTGACTTTAATTCATTGTTTTCACTTCTTCGCTGACAGCTATACTCTATGTTCCATGTTATGTTATGTTCCGCTTGCCACTGTTGCTTACTCCTCAGTGAGGAAAGTCGGTATTGGCTGTCCTAAAAGTCGCCAGAAGTCGGTTTTTGACGTCATCACCGAATTTGCATAATTGGCCATGTGAATGCAATTGTAATGGGCGTTAGAGGAGAGAGAAATAAAGGAGAGACAAAAAATAGTTTAAAAAAAAACACTCTAAATATGTCTAAAACTAAAAATGAACTTATTTAAGTGTAGTGATTTATTTTAGAATTACAGCCAGCGGCAGCTTCGCGCATGCGCCATTCACTTGCCGTCTGAACGCCCCCTCTCGCGGTGGCGAGAACGGCTGTGTCCCAATTCAGGGTCTGCACACTTTGAGTGCGAATTTGAAGTGCGATTACGTCACTATGCCGCGGCGAAGGGTGTACCAATTCAAAGTGTTCTCATAATGCACCCCACAGATGCGCACTCCTTTTACCTCTTTTTGGAGTGTGCACTGCTTACTACACTTTGTGGTCTCACATATCCCAAGATTCATTGCGCACCCGAAGAGAGGAAGTATTGGGTCTATACTTTACTCCTTTAAACATCCAACGCCAGATATATTAAACTTAAAGGTAAAATACGTTGGTAATGCTCAGCTTGATGCCTTTGGAAGTAAAATCTTAAAAGCTTCACATTCAAACGTTAGACGTTCAGAGGTTGACTTGTATTTTATATCTAATTGTGACTGTGGAGATGTTAGAGACTCGGTTTACATAAATGGACCAAGATGAACAGATTCAGATCAGGCTGTGATCCCTGCTTTATTTCCAGACTGTAACACTGTAAAGTGTGTATATATATATATATATATATATATATATATATATATATATATATATATATATATATATATATATATATATATAGAGAGAGAGAGAGAGAGAGAGAGAGAGAGAGAGAGAGAGAGAGAGAGGGGGGGGCTGAACGATATATCGTTATCGTATCTATTTCTAGATATGAACATTCAAGATATTAATATCGAAAAAGAAACGATGTAGATTTCCCCGCTCGCCCTGCATGTACAGCTCGGGCAGTCACAACAAACATCATTTTTACGATTGCCCTTGAATGCACCGCTAAGGCCAGCCAACTACAAACCTCATTTCATGCTTGCTGTGGATCGACAGCTGAAGCAAACCAATGACAAACATGAGGGCGGGAGTGAGGGAGACGGAGACGCACACACAGTGTTGCCAACTTGGCAACTTTCTTGCTAGATTTAGTGACTTTTCAGACCCTCTTAGCGACTTTATTTCTGAAAAGCGACTAGTGACAAATTTAGCGACTTATTCAGATCATCAGGGGAAAGACGAGCAATGTATTATATTGTAATTCTCATGCTGCTCAGAGTCATCACAGTCCATGGCTCCTCTGCAGCAGCACCGGGGTCTCTCCCCTCCCGAGCAGCTGTGCAGGCGGCAGGCCGGTGTGTCGGGGGCTGGCTGGGGCAGCAGGAGCGACACCGCGGCCGCTCGCTTTGTGGATTTGAACCCGGATAGCTGCTGTTTACTCTGTTGATCCGTTAATTCTCTGACTTCTTTCTAGATTCCACTGGTACTTTACCGATAACCTGAAGCTGCTGAGTCTCGATCTTCACTTTCACTCTTCTCTCCAGATTAGGATGTCATCGTTCATCTTGTAAAAATGCACATAGTTCGTTTGATCTTCTCCCTCCCTTTACTGTTGTTACTTCAAATATAGATGTACAGTAACAGGCTGAGCAGGAGTCCCTGCTGGGCTGGATGGTGTCAGTGGGACATCATCTGGGTCGGTACTCAGGGTGTTTGGGGGTCCAGTGTCCTCTGTCCATCACAGCGTCCATCAACTGGGTTTGCAGTTCTGACTCCATCCACGGCTGCCATGTCACTGAGAATGATTTAAGAAAGAGGCAATTTCATAATATAATAATAATAAATCATTACAACAAACAAAACTACCAAACATTTTAAATAGGAATAATGCCTTTAAAATTTAAATAAAACCCTAAGTTAAGTGGCGATCAGTGTGTTATGCAGTGTGTCAGCATTAACGTAATGTATCGCTATGTTAATTTCCCCCAACTGTTAGCTAGCAAATAATGATAATATTGATAACATTACTGTGAGTTCAATAACAGATTTACCTCTCCACGGTCCTCTCAGCCCGAGATAAACCAGAGCCGCTTCTCCTCTTCCTCCACAAGCAGGAGGATTAAAAAGGAAATCTCAAACAGATCTGACAGTCAAACTTTACTCTTCTTGTTACTTTGACGGACCTGGGCTGCAGAAACTGTAACGTACGAGTAGAGGCGAAGGAAGGGTAGACCGTCCCGTTTAACAAAAGTTGACGCGGCCTGCAGGGCGCACCGAAGTAGACTCATTCGGTGAGACCGCAAAAGGCGGGTCCTTGAAGTGTGCAGACCCTGACGTGGGACACATTTAGGACATCCTCAGGATCAGGCTTCAGCGTCAGACCTCAGATGAAAAGGTATTAGGTCTCAGGAAAAGCTCTGTCACACTCGCACCAAACAGCCACATGAAAAATAGTCATCGGACCAAAAGGCCTGAGAAAAAAAACTTGTCACACTGAACTGCCTCAGGACAAACGTCACACTGAACGGACTCGCACTGAACAGCATCAGTACAAAAGTTGTCACACTGAACGGAATCGGCACAAAAGTCGTCACACCGAACGGAATCAGCACAAAAGTCGTCACACCGAACGGCATCAGCACAAAAGTCGTCACACCGAATGGAATCAGCACAAAAGTCGTCAATATACTCGCTAAATATAGAGACAAAGTTGCAGCACTGCCTTGCGAGCTTCCTTTTTTTGGTTGTATGGCAACTACGACTTTTACTGCACTGCTTTACATTATAGAGTAGATAAAATAACTACATATATTAAACCAGAAAATAAAACATAAACAAAAATCAATAGTCTTTTTAAATATCCCTCAAATATTCGGCAATGGCTCTCTGTCCCTGCCAGTCTTCGGTCCTTTCTGTCCTATATTTTTTACGGTGCATCAGTGTATGCATATGTAATTTTACATTCAAACATTCATGTGATGAATCTTTCTTCTGGACACACCCTGTGCATTTACAGTTCTTCTATGCTGCTTTATTGGAACGATCCCTACCAATCTAATTTGCCAGTTCTTCAGTATTGCCTTAGCTTAACCTTGGTTGGACTGCTAACAAAATAATATTCAGTCTTTTCTAACTTCCTCCAACCACTGTAGCCCTATGATGACCACCATCATTTCTGCTGTCTAAACAGATGTGTTATCTGGTATTATTTTTTCAGTGCTAACATTCATTGAGGGGATATACAGTCACAGTCAAAAGTTTGCATGCACTTGTAAAGATTCTGTATATCATAGAAGTTTTGAGTTCCAATAATTTCCACAGCTCTCATTTTTCTGTGATGTAATGAATGGAATATATTACTTTGTGACAAATTTAAATATTACAATATAACACAACATTCTCTGTGTTATTTCGCTCTTTCCACCTTCTGTACATTCATCAATCTACCATGCGGCCACCTTCCTTTTCCATCCTATTGATTTGGCTAGTATGCTATTCAGTGCTGCATTTTGTGTTAGGTGTATGACTTTTGATGCACGTTCCTCAATAGAACCCTCCACTGAAATTTACTCTGCTGATTTACAACACAATTCTTTAAAATGTTCCCAGTCAGCTTTAGCAAAATAACACTTGACTAGGCCTTTCTTGGATTTCTTAAATCTATGTTAATATAGCATTAATTGATAATGGATGAGGGGAATAACATAAAGTAAAATGAAACCGAGGGAAAGGAGGGAATGTTTTGTGCTGGCCTGTAGGAATACCTGTTGTGCCCAAATGGTTGTTTCTCTCTGTCTGTGGCTCTCTGGTGCCCCCTTTCTGTTTGTCTGTTTGTTTCAGGAAGACACGCCTGGGCAGTGCTGCAAGTGAGGGTGTATAAAAGGAGGACTGAGCTGAGGCCTTGCTCTCTGGGGGAGCCACTGTCCAACCTGACAACAGGAGGAGGAGAAGGTCATCGTTTTGTCTCCTTACTAGCTCTCATCCCCACCCATGGTTTTAGGGCTGGGGTTTTGTTTTGGGGCAATCTGTTTGATGTCTAGATCTGCAGACCAGCAGCTATCAGGTTTTCGTTTTTAGATTCACCTAGTCCAGGACTAGGTTAGTTTTCTTTTCTTTGTATTAGTTAGAGGGGAAGAACTGGGTGCGACGGCCAATTGTGGGTTGGCCCAGCGTTTCCCCTTTTGTTTGTTTTCTGCTTGGTTCTCCAACCTCTTCGTTTGATGTATACTTTTGCCTCTATGGTTGTTCCAAAATCTGATGTCCTCTGAAACATGTTGCGACCTCTTCATGAGCACTTTGTTAGAGGGTCCATAACAGGGAAAGACAAACTGAAAGTAGTTGTTCAAGCTGGAAAATAGTTTATTTACAAAAAACACCAGTCAACAAAGAAAGATTTGTCTCCAAAATGCAGTCTGTAGCTTAGTCACTCTGGCTCATGCACACCACAGTCACCCAGCCCACTGGCACCAGCAGCACTTTATATCACCCGGCCTACGTAGTGAGGAGGATCAGGCGGGACCTCCACACAGTCCCCCTCAAGGAGGAGGGGGAGAACGAGGGTGACACCTGAGTGAAAGCACAACACAAAAACGCCAGCAACACTGTAACTGTAACAAGCATATTCTTGGAAAATTTTCACTTCCAATACTTGAACAACCTTTAAAAGGTCCTATTTGTAAGAACACTGAGTCCCAACTTGTCAAAAACTGACATTTGGGATGGTGGCCAACACGTCCTACAATCCCAAAGTGTCAGTTTTTGATGCAAGGGAAACCAAGAGTGACCCTATTTGACAAGAGACTCAAAAATCAACTTTTATAACAAATTGGAAATTTAATATCTCACTTAAAGTGAAACTCTCGCCAAAGAGCAACCTAGGCTTTATTTGTGAATGTATATGAGTCAAACCTTCATGTAAAAGCATAATGTAACCAGGAACAGGAAGGCGAGTAATGCTGGACTGCTCCTCAAGCCTTCCTGTTAGATCAAACTCGGGGATCAACACTGCCATAACGGCGGCTCACCAAAGATCCAGCTGCTAATGTGAGTTGTTCAATAACCTTCTTTTTAGTAAACTCTGCATATACAAACAATGTTCTCAATGTGTTCATGTGTAGATACCTTGGTGATACTACAAGCAAAGTTTCATGTTGTGTCGAGCCTACTTAGTGTTTTAAGAAAACACCTGTCAGTTGTTGTACTACTCCATTATTGTCAGTGTGCTTACTACTTCCCCAAAGGCTGTTCGTCTTTTCTATTTCGTTGTCTATTTATTATAATATGAAAAACTAAGGTTTCTGGGCATAGTTTTTACAAGGGTTATACAAGTTGTTTGATCGCATTATAGAAATTATTTTGAGATTATGAATCTTGTCAATGCATTGATACACAAGTCTGTGTCAAGCGAGTTAACAACTCCTAGATAGACTGCTCTACTTGCCATACAACTGAAAAGTACTCCATAGTGCTTTAAGTTATCGGGACTTCTCATCATATTAATAGGGCCAGAATAATCCGTACCAATATTTTTGAGTGGTGGGAGGTCAAGAAGAATTCTCTCGGTAGATCTGCCATTGTTTGCCAACCTTTACTCCATAACACCTACATAAGTAACATTTCGCTATTACCTTTCAACACTGTTGAATTGGCACTCGTGATCCATACCTTTTCCTTAGATAGGAGAGATATGATCCCTACTGCCATGACCCAGCTGTAGATGAATATCACAGAGTAGAAGAGTCCAGGAATGTTGGTCTTTGGCTAAAATCAGTGGATATTTTGTATCTTTGGGCATGGAAGCTTTACTTTAATTGAGTAAGCAAGTTTGCACACATTGCTGAGTATGTGTATGGATATGTATGGTTATTAATAGGTGTGTGAGTGTGGTTATTAGAGAAGGGTACAGATGGGGATGGTTGGACCGTTATCTATGTATGTGCTTGTGTTTGAATGCTTGTGATTGAATGTTTGATGAAAATAAGAGAGAGTATGTGTTGCTGTGCTAAGCTCTGTTGTGCATTTTCATGACCTGGTGCTCTGGTTCCCTGTTTCCGTTTATTTTGTCTACTTTTAAAATACTATGGCCATCACATCATTTTTTTATTCTGTCATATCTCAATGATTTTAAAATTGTTGTTCTTTCATTGGTTCTTACCTGCTCTGGGACTATAGGCAGAAATTAGCAAAATTGCTATAACCTGGCACAATACATCTTTTTTTGTTTTACAATATTAATGTTCTTTTGTGCACTGTCCTAGTTTTAAATAAATAAACTCCTAAACTCCTAAAACTTTATAGCCCTCCAACACTTCCCTCCACAGACAGCTTAACACCCATTCACACCTTGGCTCACCTAGCCTTAGCAACCCACATGAAGGCTGGTTGAGTCAACTCTGAACTCTCCTATATAAGTCTTTAAGGACACTCCGACACAGAGTTTATGCACCGATACTGGCATCGAGCTGATACTGTGCTCATATACTCATAATCGTATTCGTAAAAATTCACAGATGCCACTCACCGACACCACCTTTATTGCATTAGGCCGTACATTGCACGAAACTGAAGACCGCGATTAGTGGGTGGCATGTACTTTCTTGTTGTCATTTCAGACGGGCGGACCGCTGTCCAAGTCCAGACCCAGACACCGTCCTATATGGACCTGTACCTATGGTCAATAAGTTATTGAAATATTTTAAATTTTGATGAGGCGCCTCTATTTTGACTGGTGCCACCAGTTTAACGGATCAGGAAATCCACTGACCAATTGCATGCGGGTTAAGCCATCCCACGTGATGCTAACACAAATCTCAAATCTAGCTAATCAAATCTGTGCATTCCAGGTGATAAACATTGCAACTCTGAATATGGACAGATGAAAGAGGTGAACAGCGAGTGACAGACGGAGAGACAAGTGAGCGATACAGGGGGAGAAGACAGAGAGACGAGTGACAGAGAAAAATAACTCCACATCTGGTCTCTCAGAGCTAATAGCTCATGTTCCCCCAGAGTTGCTTGGATTATTGGTCTATAAAAAAGCGATTTACTGATGGAGGGTTGTCCAGGAGTGCATGAGTACAGTAGCTGAAACCTTACTTCATGGAAAACAGAAAGGTTATTTTCAAACATTTTATTTATTTAAAAAAAAAAAAATAATACATTTATTTTCACTATTATTTTTAAATTCAGCCCTTCTTTTCCTTAAAGAGAGGAGAACATAATACATATCTATAGCACTATATATCTGAATCATTTAATGTTAAATGACAAATATTGTCGAAATGTTCTTTCTTTATTTGATTTGACAGTCACTTCTTGATTAGATATCAGGCTACTGATACTGATATTAGGCTACTTCATCATATATCACACTGGTTCAAATGTGGAGACTGTGCAATAGTTTAATTGAGATATTTATTTATATTCATTTTATTTAATTTGTTATCATTTATTGTAACAAGCAGAGACTGAAAAAATAATTCATGTCTTCCAATTCAGTGCATCTGTAACCTAATAGTTATTTTTGTGATAGAAATAGAGGTATCTGCAAGCACACAAATGAAAATACTCATACTCGTACTCGTACTAGTACTCGGTTTGAAAGAATTGATATCGGCGGAACCCTACTTTGCTGTAAATATGCCTTGTTGTTTCTTTTATTTACACAACCTTCAGTGTCTTGGAAGTAACCGAAAATTGGATCAGAAATTATTTTGACTTGGTATTCAATGAACTAGAAAATGTCTCTTGCCACTTGAAGCTTGTCAGATCAGCTGCATTTTTATTTTCAAATGATATTTTCCGACCAAGCCGGCAACGATATCAAATGTTTGATGCATTGAAATATGTGCTTGGACCCTGTTTCTAATGTTGCTGAAGTTTGGTGCTGTTCTGAGCATTATTTGTGGCTTTTTGATGGCGATTTATACTTGGACCCATTTACAGCAGCGTATTTTTGTTGTGCGGTCGTTTCTGAGGATGCTAAAACTACGTAAGCTAGCTGTCCGCAAACTTTATCTCTTGAGGGGGGGTCGTACTCAGTGTCAAGGTGTGTTAGAACATGGATTAAATTTACACCGGAATATCCCTTTAAATATAGAATAAGAAATCCAGTATATCGTGAGGCGATTCCTTTATGTGCTGCCATAGATTTCAACAAGACTATACATTAAAACAACATAAAACAACTGCTAATATTCAGTTATGGCTTTTGGTTTTGGTCTGCAACTCCAAGATTATAAGTGGACCCATCTGGCCACACCTATGAAAGATCTTCGAAAGTGCCACTGTGAATTCAATGATATTCTGAGAAAAATGATCATTTAATAACACAGAGTGTGATTATGGTGTCGTTTGAACATTGGAAGTAATCTTTAAGCAAAACGTCTCAGTGACCATTTAAATGATGTAACATATCAAACCCGAATGATCAGCCGCATGTGTTTAAAACATGATAAGTGAAAGTTGTTTTTGGTCCTTTCGTTCATTTACACTCAGACTGACACACTTTTACCACTGATGAATCACTGATCATCTGCCATGCCATGCCATAAAGATGTTTAAACTTGTAAAAATAACAGGATTGGTTATAATCTAGGACACAGCAGGAGAAATAATGCAGAATTACAGGGTAATTGCAAGTGTAGTCTTAAATTATATTCCCTGTAACATTAATCATTTAACTGTCTTTCAGCTCATCAAAATAAATATTCTGATTAATATCTGATGGGTTGCGGATGAAATACATCTCATTAATGAGGAAAAAAAATCTTGTTACCTGCAGTATAATAAAAGAAACTGCATTAAGAGATCTGTGCATAAATAGCGAGGCACATTTAAGAAATTTTCAAGTGGTGCTGTGTTGTGAAAGCCTATCACCGTTAATATTCACACTGACATCGTGATGTTAATGTCACTTATGTCTGGACATTGAAGATGAACAAGAGGATAATAATCATTTATAAAGGCCATTGATGGATGCCAAGACCTGTACAATAACATCTACTCGTACTGAGACATGAAAAATACAGATCCTGTTAGGCTATGGTTTTAGCAAGGTGAGGACCTGTGCAGACACACAGGAGGCAGGAAATGGGGGAACTGTTTAAGTTCTCATTCAAATTTCTCATCTGATCATCTGTATGCCCAGAGTATGTCGCTGGCCTGGCCACTGCTTTCACTCGGCCTCTCCTTCTCCCTGTGTCTTTGTGCTGCCTACATTGTGACCAGATACCATTATTTTACAACAGAACAATGAATGACCTTGATGATCATTTTAATATGATACATTGATTTTTCTGTGTATGTGTTTTAGCTATATAGTAAGTGCATAAATAACAGTGTACAATGTAGAGTAGTGTAGCCCCTTTCACACATGTAATGCTATTCTGAACTTATCTGGACATTACCATGTGGGTATTGTGCTCCTGGCTATCCTCATGAACCTTCAGCAAGTGGCTTGCATGTTTCCAGTCCTTTAGTCCTTCCTTATTAAGTCTGGATTCTTTTGAAGAAAACATTTAACAGCAGAAGCAGTGCAAGCAATCATTTTTGTTTGAGTACATCAGCCAGCTTCTTTTAATTTTTTTCCCCATTGACTAATACTCTGTTAAAGAAGTCATGTTGATACTTTCCCATCTTTGTTTTTGGGAAATGTGTGACTGCTTTTTTATTTGAACTGGTCCTCTGTGAAATTACTGTCATCTCACTTTGTCAGTTAGAAGAGATGTCCAGTCAGCAGGTCTATTGGTGCCTTTAGTCCTGATGCTGTGTCAGTCTGCTGTGCTGAGGTAGAGGGACAGGAGCACCTGATGCTGTGTCACTGGGCTGCTGCTGAAATATTTTAAGAGTGCATCTGAAGAGAGAAGAGAAGTATATGTGACCACTGCATGTTACATTTTAATAAAAAAAAAAACAAAACAGATGCTTGATGTGTGCTATACATAAGACTAATATAGAGCTTGGTTGTGAGAGTAAAAAGTCTGGAAACATGTGCAGACTGGAGACAGAGACGATGCTAACAGTGTCCAATCCAGTCTAACCAGAGTGCAAGTACAGAGTGTGTGTGTGTGTGTGTGTGTGTGTATATATATATATATATATATATATATATATATATATATATATATATATATATATATATATATATATATATATATATATATTCATGTATGAATGATATGGGAAAGCTAAGGTGTGGAGTATTAACAGTAATACACTTTAACTGCACTTAAACACTGATGTAAACTTTAACAAACATAAACTGTGACACCCTATTACAAAGGGGATGGAAAACTAACAGCATTTTAACTGACATACAAGCAGGAAAGACACCTGTAAAATAACACCTGAACAGGCCTAATGTCAACTTTCCAAATGTCCCTGATGAATTTAAGGTGGAGTCTGAAGTAAGCTAGCAAGCTAACACTCTGCTCCAACAACGGTAACTACGATGCATTAAACTATTCATTTCCTTTTGCTTCATCACATTGACGTCACTGTACCTGTATCTTCTTCACATCTTCCTCTTTTTTCCTTCTTTTCCTTTACTGGGCGCTAGATGGTTTTAGTCTTTTGGACCTTGTGGTTCCGCTACAGGATCAGTAAATCTCTCTCCTGGTCTTGGGGTCTTGGGCTATCGACCTGCCCCCTCCCAGAGGACAGGTACAGTGCACCGAGCCAAAACCCAGAAAAAAGGCTCTTTG
The DNA here is from genome assembly GCF_904848185.1 of Acanthopagrus latus. Taxonomy (NCBI): domain Eukaryota; kingdom Metazoa; phylum Chordata; class Actinopteri; order Spariformes; family Sparidae; genus Acanthopagrus; species Acanthopagrus latus. The sequence goes on along the minus strand of NC_051040.1, from coordinate 31,333,957 downwards.
TTATTTAACAGTCTTTGCTATGACATTACGTTGCTGTGGGCTTATAAGATATTTAGAAATAATAACAGTAATGGCACTGGTAAAAAAAAAAAAAATTGTCTTTTTAAATTTTTTATTATTATTATTTTTCTCCCTCCATTTTTGGCGCCCCCTGTGGATGATGGCGCCCCCAGCATTTGCCTATAATGCCTATGCCCACAGCCGGTTCTGTTAGACAGAACACTGCCCATATGGACAAACTGTGGCCTGCCTGTCAGGTTGTCAGTAATCCAGGAGATCACTGTGTCATTGACACCCATGACATGCAGCTTCTCCCCCAGTAGCAGTGGCTGAATGGCGTTAAAAGCACTGGAGAAATAAAAGAATGTGATTCTCACAGTGCCTCCTCCACCATCCAGGTATGAATGGGCTCATTGTGGCAGGTAGATGACAACGTCATCAACTCCCAAGTGGGGCTGGTAAGCAAATTGCAGAGGGTCTAGCAGGGCTCTCACCTGTAGTCTCTGGTGGGCCAAGACCAGTCTCTCCAACACCTTCATCACGTAACATGTGAGGGCCACCAGTTGGTAATTGAGGCCGGACGATGTCAAGTTCTTTGGAACAGGAAGCACGCAGGACGTCTTCAAAGCACCGGTATTCTCTCCTGACCCAGGCTCAGGTTGTACAGGTGCTGTAGGACAGGAGACAGCTGGCACATGTTTTCAGGATCCTGGGGCTGATACCGTCAGGGCCGGCCATATTAGACATAACCTGAGGTTTTATTCATCATACAATAGACTATAGAGAGTATATGTGAGATACATGTTTATTTTGTTTTTTGGAGGAATGCCAATTCATTTAAGAGTTTACTATCTTTCCAATTTTGCCACAAGGGGGTGCCTTGTGCAAAAGAATTACAGTTTTGGCTATAACTTTGGAACTTAAAGGCAAATGTACTTGTAATTTGGCTCATATTGTAGCTCAATGTGAGCTTGTCAGACTTTATGCCTGCAGTCTTCTCTGGTTCCAGATTACCTCACGTAATTTTTTTTTTTTTTTCTATTTTCAACTATAACTTTTCAAGTGGGCACCTGATCCACTTGATACTGGGCTCTAACTGAAGAAGCCTCTTGGATGAGAGGTGAAAAGTCTTCAAGAAACTGAAACAAGTGTGCCTACAATACAGCATCTACTTTTGCATCTACTTTGTCCTTCAGTTAATCACAAATATTCAAAATCAAACCATTTATAGATACAAGGTTTTAACTCAATACAAAGGTATGTGTCAAATAGACACATAAATACCTCAATTTTGTGCATAAGTACAGATTTTGAGTACATTTACAAAGTTAACTTACACCAGTTAGTAATTGTGTTAAAAAGAGAGGAAAAACGTGTCATCTCTTCATTTTCCTGTTAAGCTTTCCTTTATGTGCTCTGATCAAAATCGGTGCATGTGAATGAAGGACAGAAGGACAGTGGAACCAAGAAAATGTGTTTGCAGGCCTGTCTCAGCAAGGTTCAGGAAGCAGAATTGGAAACTTCTATCCAAGAAATCACCAGAGAAGCGCCCATCATCCTGGAAGGTTTGGAAAACGTTGATCCAAATCTGTGCACTTTCCACAGGATTCCCCACCACGATTCAATCCTCTGGTCTGCGGTACTGCGTCCACAGATTAAATTTCAAACTCCAGAGAAACTGTGTAGCATGTTTTCAACATTGGTGATGTCTGCAACCCCACTTGAGCTCCACACCTTCCGGATCAAACAACTTGATCAGTTGACACACTGTGTCTTGTGATACAACTTATCCCCTCTGAATTGCAAGCAGGTGTAAACATTGATATTTTTGCATTTGTCAATTACAAGCAATTTCCGCTTACACGAATTAGGCCTCCTCTTCCAAGCTTGTGTGTTTTTCTTCTTCTGAACAGGCAAAATTTTTTGCAAAATCTCTTCAAAGTCCTAATACTGACAACTACACCGTGTTTGTGAGCTAAAAAAGAATTGTCTTTGTTACTAATGCTGATTCTGAAGTACAGTTTCACCTGTTTGCTGTAGTCTCAAAAGGTTGACATTAATCTTGGAATGTCGACTTTATTCTTGAAGTGAATGAAAAAAAAACTTCCTCCTCTCATTTTTTTCTTCATCCCTGACCCTAGTAGGCTACTCTTCCATCCGGCACATTCTCTTAAGGTAGTGGAGCTAATTAAATCCCAATCAATCAATCAATCAATCAATCAATCAATCAATCAATCAATCCAACTGTCAGAAACCGAAGTTAAGTATATAACAAGCAATCTTGAAATGGTGAACACCAATGAAGCCTCAAGACTTAATGACTTTTTTCCCCAGCTAAAAATTTTATGTAACTATTTCACGCTGTTTTAAAATGCCACTTTTTTTTCAAACGGCAGCAGTTCTCTTTGACGTTATGTAGTTCCCAACCAGGGGTACGCTACCCCTAGTGGTAGGCGAACACATTACAGGTTGTACGTGGAAATATTTAGTAATTTATTTTCCAAGATGATAAATAAATATTCTCAGTCATCTCATTAGTCCATTAATAAAACAGTACGTGTGTACCACAATTAGTTCATATCACATATTATGTATTTTTATGTTTAATTTGAGTTGAAAAAAAAAGAAAGAAAAGAAAATGTAGGATAACTAAATGTTCAAATTAAGGACATGAAATAAAAGTAATTTTCATTTAATAATCAGTTGTTGAATCATCAGCACTCGAGTGAGGGGATACTCATGGTATGACAAAAAGGCTCAGGAGGTACACAAGACAAAAAATGTTGGTAACCACTGATGCAGACCATCACTGTGGCTCTGGATTCTGTTTTTATTCCATATTTTCAAACGGACAAGGAGAAACAAATACACCATCCTAAACTGTCTGTGCTAGAAACTAGTAGAAACTACTCAAAATGAAGATGAAAGATGTGGAAGAAAAACAGATCATATGTGTGCGCCTCATTCGAGAAATCTTGGCAGGTCAGAGCAGCAGCCACTTTCAGCAGATTACTCTTACTTTGAAAAAGTGCGACCGGAATCGCTGTTCTCTATTGTCGGTGGGGCACACGAATATTGACGGTAGTAGGCTCAGACTCCATTCTCCCGTACAGCTTCAGTGAGCACCGTCGCATCCTCGGCATGGCATCTGAAGAGCTAGCTAGGAAGCTGCAGTCGCGGCTGGCCGCTACGCAGGAGACTGAGCCGAGGCCGGAGCGCGAACAGAGCCCAGTCCGACCCAAACCGCAGGAGCCCGAAGCAGCCTGCGGAGACTCGTCCTCGGAGCTGTGCGTCAAACTGACCCGCAGGCTGGACATCAACGACGGCAACGCTGCTCCTCGACCGACCCGCGTCTTCAACCCCTACACGGAGTTCAAGGAGTTCTCCCGCAAGCAGATTAAGGACATGGAGACGATGTTCAAACGGTAAGGCTAAATCTGAGCTGTCTTTTTCTTGGTCATTTCCACAAGTGACAGAGGTCCGACATGTTTACTTGTTGTTGTGTGACGGATTGAGCATGGACGGCTTGGAGCTTTTGATGAGATTAAACTGCTGCTGCTGACGTGAAGCCATCAAGTGGAAGTACTGGCTGTCACTGACAAAGTGATTAAAACTGACCCGCTCATCGCTCACTACAGGCCCTCTATCTGGCTTTATCACCCGTTCGCTCAGCTGATGTTGTGTCGTGATCAGAGCAGGGACTCGTGAGCTGCTCAGGGAGGCTACAGCTTATGAAGCATGGTAAACTCTCAGCACTTTGACATGCCTCCCATCGCCAGAAAAAAACGAGGATTTTGGGAATATTAACAACCTCCAATGACCAATATAATCTGGGCAGGCAGTGGGAATATGCAATGTGCAAGGTTTGTCAGGCTAACATAATGAGTCGCAGCTGATTAAATGATAATTTTAATCAGGGGAATAATTACAGTTGATGTGCTGGCTGTGTGGCCTTTATCAAGCCTATTTTAACAATGTGGACAGGAGTAATCTATTATCAGAAAAATCATCTAGGCCCGTTGATCAAATAATTGTTTTAACTCTAAATTACTGGAGTATTTTTCCCCTCAAATAATTATTTGTTTCCATTAAATTTCTCCCAAGGGGATTAGTGAAGTACAGTATTACCACTTTTCCATCCAAATTAGTCTACTGCAGTTTTTTAAACTTGGGTTAAAAAAAAACAAAAAACAAACAAACAAACAAAAAAAACGCATATTAACCCCATTCCCACATCCCACAAGCAATGCAGCCTACCTGTGATTTTTATCTGAAGCATTATCTTGTACGTCACTGACGTGACAACTGTTTCGCGTCTCAAAGGTGCCGGAAACAGCTGTAATAGAAGAGAAAACAACAATAGACCCACTGTGAAAGAAGCATATGTAAAATGGTGGATACATTCTTTTGAGCGCCACAACCACTGCGACATGAGTCATTACACTTGCGTAAATTGAGCCATCTGTTCCAATAACATTTGAAATGTCTAGACGAACAGCAAGACTAGAGTATCTAATGCGGTTATGACTTATTATGTTAGCCTGACAAACCTTGGACACTGCATACTCCCATGGCCTGCCCAGATTATATTGGTCATTTGAGGTTGTTGAAGGTCCCATATTATACTGTCTTTCATCAATTTCACACAGCTGTCAGAGGTCCAACAACACTGTATTCGATATACATTGCCCCAAATCCATCAGTGGTTCTGAATTTCAGCTGTCTAAAAGTCGCTCAAGCGAGCTCTACTGAGAGCAGGCTCTTTCTGTGCCTACACCTTTAAATGCTAACAAACGCCATCTGTCAATGCCTACTTGGAGAGCCCTGCCTGCTATGGTCCCTTTCAGGAAGACAATGCCTCTTACGCTAGCGTTGGCATGCACTAATGTGGATGTATATGTATCGCTATGGCTTGCAGAGATGCTTTCTTTCAGCCATACCAGTTTGACCCAGAATGTGACCCAGAAGGAGAGGCTCCTGAAGAAGTACAGACTCTGTGGCTGCAGCAGGACGTTTCAGAATGGTTAGTGTGTCTGAATGATGTTAGTTTGTTCTATGTGATGTTACATTTACCACCATGAAGCTAATGGCTAACAGCTAGCGAAAGCTGTGTTTGTCTCCAACTCAGTCTCCAAACTCTTGGACACTGTTAGCATCGTCTCTGTCTCCAGTCTGCACATGTTTCCAGACTTTTTACTCTCACAACCAAGCTCCATCGTAATATTACTAAAATTAAACTTGCTTCAAACTCCATTGCATAGCAGACCGAAGCAGAGCTAACTAGTTAGCCATTTTCCAGATGACTTCATCATCCTCGTAGGCAACTGTAAAAACTATCAATGCGTGGCGACACTTGCCTGTGGCTGGGGTGCAGTTGCTGGGTCCGGTATGGTTGGGACTGATCCTTTTACGAGGGTCAGTGTCGAGGCAAAGCCAGCTTTGTACTGACCCTCATCACTGAAGCAGTCCATGAAGTGGTTAGCAAAACATACAAGCTAACATGAGCCGTAGCTGGCACATTGTCATTAAAAAATGAAATGCAACCACTGTCTCTTCTGTTGTTCTGTTGCTAGGACAGAATATAGGCACTTTTGTTGATTTTTACAAACAACAACAGAGCAATTTGCGTGTCTAGCTTTGAGTGATGACACTGCGAAACACTGCTACGTTATCGTTGGACACACCAAACTTCACCACAGGGATGAACACCCCCCTCTCAGATATCTCCTATCTCCGCGCAGAGGAGACCTCAGGGAGGACCAGCTTATATATAGAGACCAGAGAAAACGTGTTTTATCATAATATGGGACCTTTAATTCACCCCAATTCCTCACTGGAGATGGGAGGCATGTCAAAGTGCTATGAGTTTACCATGCTTCACGAGCTGTCAACGGATGTTGATCAACGGATGTTGATGACGTGTCATCACTTCGCACGGCAGTAGGTAATGTGTTCACCATGGACCTTTTAATCATATCTGGGCACAGCCATATAGGTGAAGTCACATTCAATAATATGAAATCTGCTCAGTGGCATTCAGCATATGTTCAGTTAGAGAAACCTTTTTAAGCTCCTGGGACAGGAACTACGAGCTAGGCTGTTCAAAACTGCATTTCTCTGTTTTCATGTGAGGTACTTCCACTAGAAGTTTTGAAAGATTGCTTGCAAAAGACTTGTTACATTTGTGGCAATGAGCATTGTCTGCATAGATTATAAAGAAACATCACCACACTTTTGAACATTTGTTGCGCTCAGCCATTGCCTGCCCTGCCCCCTGCACAAAACAGGCACTGACACAGATCTCTGTTCAGGATTTGGAACAGTGAAAATCCATGATAGACTAATGACTTTATTTTTCCAATACCATTAGCAGAACCAATAACGTTGGAGCTTATTAACACTATGTTCTTTCTAAAGTTTGATTAGTTAAATACCTGGTTTCAGTACCCATTCCTACCCCATAAAGATAATTCACAAGAGAATATGGTGAGTAGTTCCTCTGAAAAACATGTTTCTTTTAAACTTTATATATGAACTCAATGAAACAGGAATCATTGATGTTAATAGTGGTTGTCGGTTATGTATTAGTGATCCCCATTGAGTATGTTTTTAGTGCTTTCATGGGAGCTCAGACCCTACCTTTATGGAAGCTCAGCTCCCATTTGCTCCCACATTAGTAAAACCCAGCATTTAGACTACCAGTGCTGAGCTACAGAGCGTTTTAGTGTCTTTCAGCTCATTGTTTTGGCTTTACAGCTCACTAATTTACTGTTCTGGTTAGGGTTGGGACATTGCGATCTTTTTTAATCCTGCGATATATATATTGCGATATGAAAAAATACAGGAATTTTCATCAGATGACCTGAATAGCACTTTATGCTATGCTGCACTGCTGCTATCTTGTGGACAATTAACCTGCACTGATCTTACCTCTTTTTGTCATAGGACCTACTGAACTGTGTGGTACCGACATACAGTGCTGCTTGAAAGTATGTGAACCCCTTGAGCAGTTTCGATGTTTGACTTTTTACCATGACTTTCTTATTTTATCATCACCAGTTTTTATGTATGAGATGTCAGATATCAATTGCATGTACTTGTTTAGTGGGACTTGTTTAAGTAGCCCTTCAACATGACAGTAACTCTGCCTAGAAGTGGATGCCCATCAAAACTGTCACCCAGAAGCACCAGAAAATAATAAATCTTGTAAAGGCCAACCCACACATCACCTCTGGAGAGTTGCAGACTTCTCTCGTAGCATCTGGGACAAAAGTGCATGTGTCTACAATCAGACGAAAATGGAACAGCCACGGCATTCATGGGAGGGTTGCAAGAAGGAAGCCTCCACTCTCAAAAAAAGAACAAAGCTGCCTGTTTCAACTTTGCCAGAGAGCACTTGGACAAACCAAAGCCCTTCTGGAAGTCCATTCTCTGGACAGACGAGTTCAAAATAGAATTATTTGGTCACGATCAAAACCACCATGTTTGGAGAATAGCCAACACTGCGTATGAACAAAAGAACCTTCTCCCAACAGTGAAGCATGGTAGTGGAAATGTGAGGGTCTGGGGTTGCTTTTCTGCTTCTGGACCTGGACGATACATATCAACAAATTTTTGACCAGAATCTCCTGCCATCAGTCAGGGAGTTGAAGCTGGGATAAAAATGGACTATGCAACAAGACAATGACCCAAAGCATTCCAGCTAAAATACAAAGGAATGGCTTCAGAAAAAGAGTATTCATACTCGTATTGGCCCAGTCAAAGTTTGGACCTTAATCCAATTGAAATGTTGTGGCGAGACCTGAAGAAGTTGCCAAATGTCCCTCCAACCTCTCTCAGCAGACTGAGTGCTGCAAGGAGGAGTGGGCAAAAATCCCCATAAGCAGATGCGAGAGACTGGTTAGTGGTTACAGAAGACGTTTGGTTGAAGTAACGACTGCAAAAGGAGGAGCCACAAGCTACTCATCAAGGGCTCACATACTTTTGCACATGTTAAATTTTCAGTTTTTGCGAAATAAACCACTTTTGTTGAATTAAACAATGAAAGTATATCTCTTTTTGTGTGTGTGTCCATTATTTGGAAGGTGTGATTTACAAATTGGGGATTTGGATGTATGTGTAATAGTAAGGTTAATAGTAATGGTAAGGTTATGTTTTTTTTTACAAAAACAGTGACCATGACTGGAAGGTTCACAAACTTTAAAGCAGCATTGTAAATGGTCAAACAAATTAGTTGTGTTACCTTGCGTTGTGGCAACAGATGCAAGGCACTGTCGACACAGAACACGTGTTTGGTCAGTATCATCCTTCTTGTAGCCAAAATAATTCCAGATAATTGACAATGCTTTTCTTTTTGGCACCAAGTCTTTGTTTTCTGTGATTTTCTCTTGTTCGTTGCTCATTTTTCAATCTTGTTACCAGCGACTCACTCCATGTGCAGGGGCATGGTCTGCTTCGTCACACTGAATAGGAAGTTGTGTGATTGGTGGATCACTGTGCATTGCAGTTCATTTGCCTCCTACATCACAGGCCCTGCGATGTGAATATTGCACACGTACATCGCGATGACGATGCTCAAACGATATATTGTGCTTCTCTAGTTCTGGTTTAGACTCTTGGCTCTTACCATCATTATTTCCATCAGAAGCAAGCAGCTGTTTAGGCTGATAAAGCTTTTAAAACCCACTGTATGCTGCCTGCCGAGTAGCACACAACAGACAGTCACAGTTAAAGATTAGCTGTTGGAGCATTTTGCTGAAGAGGGCCTAGATATTTTTTTTTTTTTAAGAGTTGGTAGAGACCCAACCAGATAGACATTAACTAGGAATGGGCGATATGGACAATATTGTTGTCCAGCTAATGTGATATAGATCTATAGACAATACTGACTGTTGATACTCATTTTGATTTTTCATAGCTAATAATCAGTTATATGGATATAATGACAGATTTAAAGTAAGTGTTACTGTAAAGCTGCCTTTAAAATCAGGACATGACAACCCATGCTATGTCAAGATATGACAATATCCAAAATCAAAGATGTATAGTTGCATATTACGGTATGTTTTAATAAATAAATTTTGGCCTTAGATTTGCGGGGCAAGAGACATGGCTCCAATGCTCTAAAATGATCATTTCCATTGAGCAGATCATTTGAGTTAAATGGAAATGTAAATAAAATTGTCTTTTTAACATTAACATTATCTTGACTTATTAAATGTTGGTGACAAATGGCTGATTTGGGAACTTCATATTTCAAATGGATCAGTAGTTGGAGACCCAGAGGAGAAAGGTAACCATTGTCTTTTGGAGTCTCCTCAGGGGCAGACCCTGCTCCATGTGACAATAGTATCTTTGTGTGCATGCTTCTGAAATTTCAGATCAGTGCTCTTTTGTTTCCACACGAAGAAGTCACTAAACTTGATTGAACCGTCAAATTGACCACTGAAATTCTTTGATGCTTGCTCAATTCATTAAAACCAAAAAATCAGACCGCAAGTTGACTTGTTTTTGTCAGACATCCACAAAAAAACTAGTAAAATTAGTCATTTGATACTGAAAACTAAGAAACAGCAATTTTGTAAAAGAAAAGTTCCAACCTTAAGTTTATACACATCTAGGTGTAAGAAAGAGTTAGATGTGGTGAACAAAGATTGATAATTTAATACTCCACAGTTCTTACCTCTTCGCTGAAGCCTTGTAGCAAATGTATTTCAAATTGCATTTATGTTGATTGCCATTTCATTTTAGAGTGGTAAAGTTTAAGCTTTGTCGGGTGCTGTTTGCCGTGCAGTGTATAGATAGGACCGAGGACCGATCAGCTGCTCCCAAACAGCCATCAGACAGTCGGATAAATTTCTGATGTCAGAAATTTTGGTCGGCTGATGCAGGCTCTGGGACAGTTGAAGCAGAGCCACAAGTTGATTCCCCAATGTCAGTGGCAAACTGCCATGGCAACACAATTATGGAAAGAATATGTAGGAAGCCCCGCGACCCTGCAGAGGATTAAGCGGCGTACATATAATGTACAGATAATGAATGGATGGATGGAATGATATGTAGGAAGTGCAGGTAATGTCTGGTAGTAAATGCATAACAAGGAATGTAAGCATGGCTAAAGTTAGCAATCAAGTTAACAACAGTAAAAATAGCTAGCTTATCTCGAGTTCTCTCTGCAAAATGGACAAGCCATACTGGCCACATCTTCCAAGCCATCTTCAAGTCCAGATTCGCTTGTGCCTCTTCTTTTTCTTTGAGGTTTGTGCAAACACTTGACAAAATAAAGCAGCATTTTTTAGTGTTATTCTTACGAGATGATCTTTACAAATAACATAACAATCGTCATTTTTTGTTGGTTTTTGAAAGGAGAAACATCAGAAATTAATCAATCCCTGCAGCACTCCTCAAGTCAGCCCAGAGCAATAGGCACCTTTGCAGAGCCCCAAAAGCGTGCAGCTGAATACATTGACATTGAGCTACTGCAGCAACAGAAAATGTACAGAGAGTTGGTAGGTCATTAATCACCAGTGGTGTTTCATCTGAGCAAACAAATGCACACCTCTCAAATGGTTTATGAAAAATTGCTTTGAATCTGATTGGCCCGTGTCTGCAATCCCACAGCATTGAGTTGTCCCACATGTGGCTGGTGTGGATTCTTCTCCACATCTAAGGCATCATGCTCCAGTCTGTGGCGTTTTGCAATATTATGCAGAATGCACCAGACTGTGACCTGGGCCACCTTTTCTGGGCTGTAGTGAGGGCTCCTCCAGTGTGGTCCAAACAACGGAACCTACTCTTTAGCATGCCAAAGGTGCGCTCCATGATTTTTCTTGTTTGAATATGGGCCACATTGGAGCGGTGTTCACCTGGAGTGGTCAGGTTGAGTGCAGGTGTCATGAGGAAGGGGTGTAGGGGCTATGCACTATCATCTTAAAAATAGAATATAAACTGCTATCACATATTTGTCATTAATGTGAGGAATGATTTTTACAAAGCAAAAACTTCTGTAGCTATTTAACTTACCCAAAAGCCAGCCATCTCCATATTCGCCATCTCTCATCTTTTGAAAAAGAACTGTTCCTTAAAGTGAATGAGTCGTGCACCGACCCCAGATATTTCGCCACAACATTGGTAATGACTCCTTTTGAATCACACACAAGTTGCACATTTAAAGAGTGCGTGTGTTTGCGATTTCTATAAATATGCTCTCTGTCTGAAGGGGGGACAAGTAGCACATGCGTGCAGTCTATCGCTCCAATAATTTTGGGGAAGCCAGCAACCGCACAAAAGCCCAGTTTTGTGGCATCTAATGTGTCTGGAGTGTGTGGGAATTTTATGTACCTTCCCATTCTGCGTGACATGGCATTTGATACGTGAGACAGCACACCGGAAAAACTGCTCTGGGAGATGCCAGCACTGGTAGCCACAGCGCACTGGAATGATCCAGGTGCAAGGAAATACAAAGTTGACAGGAGTTTTGCCATACAGGAGATTGCATAACTCCTCCTTGTGACTGGCTCCAAATCAGCCCTTAGCTCCTCCAGAAGATGGCATCACTGGAAAGGCGTTATGTCTCTATTTTTTCTTCAGTCGTTCCAAAAATGTTGACGCAAGCAGAAAAGACTTGTTCCCTCTGTCGCCTTTCATTGTGCCTATGCCTCCTCCTTGCTACAACGACCGCAGCCAGGTGTGTGTAAAACTGTGCCAGTTAATACATGACTTTCAAACATGCTAAATAAAGATGCAAAATCAGCAAACGCAATCAGTTCCAGGTTTGATAAATCACATTGCGTGCGCTAAATTAATCAATTTTCATCTACTTCTCGCTAACACGCTAAATGGATTGCGCGTGCTATTTTGCACGTTTGAGGGACGCAATCCTTGTTGCATCTGGTTAGTAGATCAGCTTCAACATGTGTTTTCGCGCGCAATGAAGTTTGCACATGTTTTACACACGGAAACCTTTAGTAAATCAGGCCCTGAATGTCACTAATCACTAACATACAAAATTCATGCACTAGAAAGTGAGTTTAAGCATCTTACCATTGACGCTTCACAATTTGATGACAACGAAATTAATTTTTTCACAGGACTTCCCAAGTTTACAGACTTTCATATTATTCTTTAGCTTTGTGTCTTTAGTTTTTCCTGCTACTGCAAAGCAGTCCCTCGAGCCTGCTCAGGAACTACTTCTTACGCTGATGAAGCTGCGCCTCAATCTGTCAGAGGAATTTTTAGGTTGCCTCTCAGGGATTCACCAATCAACAGTATCGAGAGTCTTTCACCGTTGGATACATGTCATGGCAAGTGGGCTTCATCCCCTAATATTGTGGCCAGAAAGAGAAGACCTTAGACGCAGCTTACCAATATGTTTTCAGACATTTTTTAAGAACTGTGTAAGCATAATCGACTGCTTTGAAGTGTTCATAGGGCGTCCTTCTGACTTGAAAGCTCAAGCTCAAACTTTGAGCAACTACAAACAACACAACACTATTAAATTTATTATTTTGATTAACCCACGAGGAAGCATCTCTTTCATGTCCAAGGCCTGAGGTGGATGTGTTATAGACAAACATCTGACAAAACACAGTGGGTTCCTCGACAAGCTCCTACCAGGGGACTTGGTACTGGCTGATCGAGGTTTCACAAATGACCACAGTGTTGGCCTATTTTGCTCAGAATTAATAACACCTCCATTCACACAAGGGAAGAAACAGCCAAAAAGAAATTGAATCTGCCCATGAAATTTCTCATGTGAGAATCCATGTTGAAGGAGTGATTGGAATGTTGAGGCAGAAATATACAATTCTTGGCTCAACACTGCCTGTAAGTCTCGTTAGAGTGGAGCAAAATGGCAAAGTGGAAGACAGCCTTATAGACAAGATTGTGTTAACATGCTGTGCTTTATGCAGTTTGTGTGAGACCATAGTGCCTTCAGGTTGAGGTGAACATTAGTAAATGTAAAGGGCATATGGCAAAAAAAATTGCCGCCATAACCTTTGTCTTAATAGTTGATATCAATATATATTGGATAAGTGTAAATATTAATTTGAAACCTTGTATGATTTTCATTGATAAGACCGAAAAGGGTGACATTTTATAAATATTTACTCTGTAATGTACCAAGTTATTTCACAGTAACATATGAAGTATTTTCATATTGAAGTTTAGAATGTTATCATATTTAGTATGTATGTATGTTATTGTTTAGTATTTGTCCATTTTTGTGTGTTTTCTACATACTTTCTCAAAAGGAGAAAAGGCTGGGCACACATCCCTGTGACGCGTGGATGAACACAGTGTGACTGAAATGTGTGTAAAGCAAGCCTGACAAATAAAAATGATACTCTGCAAACACTTACAGTTTATTATTTATTTATTGACTGTCAAGTCAGTCTAGATATGCTAATATGTCACTTTCCAACCTTAAACATGAAAATAATGTGTGGAAATAACCCAAGCCTTACATTCTAAATAGTTATATTTTATATAAATTGCTAGGACTAACAAGAAAAATATCATGCCAAAAATGCTGTAAAACATTGGTTTAGAACAATAATATTAAATATGAATATGACAAAGATAATATAAAATATTTACAAATATGAAATATCACCAACCGCTCCTTTGAATGTGAGGTGGAAACATAACAGTTCACAAGCATCAGTCAGAAACAGGATTCCTCAAAAAATGTTCAGCCTCCAGATCTGCTGCAGATTGTCAACATGTCTCTTCTCATAAGTGTCTTCCTACAACTGCAGTTGTTAAACCACTCCTGAAGGAGAACTATCTAGACACCTCTTTTTCTAGCAGACTCATTGGATTTACGCAATTGTTGACCCAGGGTTCGATACAAAAATAAACATTTTATTTAGGTAACATTTCAATAACTTCTTTATATGACACTCGTCTGATAGTAGCAGAGGTGCAGTACTGGCAAACTGAACCAGTGTGAATTAGCTGGCTGTGTGTATGTCGATCGTACAGTCTGATAACTGCACAGGTCCCTCACTCAACTAAATGGAGAGAAATGTCCCACAAAGCAACGTTACAGGACCAAACGAAGGAAACATAGTAACTAGGGATGGAACGGTTTATGAAAACTGTTTGGTTCAACTGTCTCGGTTCAGTTTGCGTGTGTTGCATTCAGTTAATAGGCACGCGCACCTTCCTTTTCTCATTTACTAATGAGGCAAAGCGTGTACACTCCAGAGCAGCAGGTGGTGGTACTGAGCTGGATGCTAACCACCCGTAAACAAGAAGAAAAAGCAAAGTGGGGTATTGTAGGTTTTGAGTTTGCCCCGGAATATGTCATAATGAACTGTTAACTTTGTCTGCCTTCATTTTCTCTCTGTGCTCCTGCTTTTCAGTTGTTTTATTTCAGTCTTTATCCAAGGTGGTGTAGGGTTGATTGATACTGTTTTTGTGGAAAGTGGAGCCACTGAATCTAGGGCTGACCTGAGTTTACAGTTAAAATGATCAACAATTAAATTGCAGGGTGCAGGTAAAATGTTAGCAGTGCTATTGAGTAAAATTTCAATAAAATTTGCAGCCACTTCAGGAGTAAGGTAGCGCTTCCTCACCGTTCTCACCAGGGCCTCCTGTTGGATAAAACTGGAGATATTGAAAAATACACAATAATGGTCAGACCCAGCCAGGTCAACAATAGAGGACACACCAGTGGACAGGCCATATGTTACGACCAGGTCCAGGGTGTGTCCTCTGTTGTGAGCGGGCTGTGTGATGTGCTGCTTAAAATCCAGGTAGTTTAAAAGATTTAAAAATTCAGTCGCAGTGGGATCTGAATTATCATCTGTGTGTATGTTCAAATAACCAGTTATTAAAACCCTATTGTGAGTTGAGTGTAAAACTCACTGATAAAACAGGGATGGTGCTTGGGTGGTCTATAAATAGTCATACATAAAATAGGAAGACTGCTAAAAACAAAGGCATGGTGTTCAAATGATGTATTGTTATTAAAAGTAATGTCCTTTGTTTTTTTAAGAGTTTGAGATGATTGTTGCAGTTCCACCACCTCTCCTACCATTCCTGTTAGAAAATAAATAAAGTTTGGTGGGGAAGTCTCAGTGAGAACAGCTGGTGCATCAGTGCTGAGCCATGTTTCAGTTAAAATTGATGATCATCAATGGTCATTGATGATAAAAGACTTGTTCGACAGGGAGCAAACGTTAAAAAGTGCCATTTGGAGGGCTGCATCTGGGCTGGTTGACTGTGAGACCTTGTTGATGTTGACATGTTTCAGGTTATGATGTGAAGGGCAGGGAGGTGTAATGGGATGGTGGATGTGTAGTGGTCTGTTGTTTGTGATGACTGGGATGTGTGCAGGGTATGAAGTGGAGATGGAGGTGGACTTGTGGCGTCAATCTGTGGGACAGGGGAGATGTGTGGTAATGTGGGAGGCTAGTGCAGTGAGAACTTTGATGTTGAGGTGGAAGTTGTCCAGCCAGAATAGATCAGTCCTTTTCCAGAATGTATCAAAGTTATTAATGAAACCAAACCCACATGCAGAGCAAAAGTCCGATAATCACTGATTGATACTGAATAATCTGCTAAAAAAAAAACTCTGAGCCACGTCTGGGGGATTGAATCAATCCAGTAAATATACAGGTTCTCCCCAGGCATTCTATGAGGTTAGCAAGCTGTTCGTATTCCGTGTGGAGCTTTGTTGATTGTCTGCACCAGGGCAGGAGCCACAGCCAGGGGCGGAGAGGGTGGCACACCAGCCGAGAGCTTGGCACTCAGAGGGCATGCATCAGCCCCGGCCATGGGGACATCATCGGGGTGAACAGTGACGGTGGATGGCAACATGGAGAAGCGGTTCATGTGGTTGAGAGTTGGAGGAGAGATAGTCCGGGATATTCGCCTCCTACCTCGACACACCACCTCCGACCAAAGAATCCGTGAGCTGGGAGTGGAAGTGGAGGATGGCCGGCAGTGGGATGAAGACAGGTCCCACAGGATCGTGTCCACTGCTGCTGCTGCTGAGTTCAGGATGCTTGTTATTTGCAACTGTGTGGCCGCAGTGTCCATGAATTCAGTTAGGGGACGGTCTTTTTGTTTGAGCTGATCAGCAGGTTGCTTGATCTTGATCTAGTTTGGAGATGTCTTTCTGGGTCTTATGACAGCTCTCGCAGGGCAGAGCAGTGTTGGCGATGCTACAGCTAGCACTAGCACCCAGCATCTTAGCTGGAGGGCACCTGCTTTCCATTTTCGTCCGTGTACTCTACTCTTGAGTTTCAAGATATATCTTGCAACAAGTTGTAAAGGCCGAGTCAGAATAGTTTGTGACTAAAGTCGGCGTAAAGATGACTTTGTTAGACTGGAACTCTTCTGCTCCTGCAGCAGCTGAAAATCGCACATCAGATGACGGATGGCTCACTAGACATCAGAGGCACTGGTGAACTCTTGACTGTTGTCTGACTTTGTTCCTGCACCGTGTAAGAGTCCCTCAACTCTGCTCACAGGGTGGCAATAACGTGCGATGCCTGGACATCCAGAGCTATAGAATCAGAATCAGAAATCCTTTAATGTCCCGCAGACGGGGAAATTTGTTTGTCACAGCAGTTTGGGGATATTACAAAAACAAGAGCAATAGCGAAATGGACAATACAAAATAGACAATATAAAATAGACAGTGTGATTTAAAAGTAAAGAAAATAGAATCAGATTTATGTATATACATATTTACATGATATAGTGCAAGAATGGTCATTTGTTATATACAGATTTTAAATATGTAAAATAAATATGGGTGATGAAATTAGTTTGTACAGACTATTGCACAGCGCAGAGTACAGAGTGAGGTCTATATGGAGCAGTGCTGATTGTACAGTCTGACAGCAACAGGAAGGAAGGAAGGACCTGCGATACCTCTCCTTCACACTGACTTGCAGCAATTACAGCTTGTCCAACATCCTGCTTTCTCCCACCACCTGAAATGAATCAAGAGGGCGTCCCAGGGTGGAGCTGGCCTTCTTGATAAGTTTATCAAATCTCCTCCTGTCTGCTCAGAGAACTTCTGTAGATGGCAGTGAGGTGATTGGTGGTAGAAGTCTGCGGAGTATAGGGTGAACAGGAAAGGGCCAGGACTGTTCCCTGAGGAGCCCCTGTGCTGCAGATTATTGTGTCTGACACAAAGTCCAGAGTTCTCACATACTGTGGCCGGTTAGTGAGGTAATCCAGGATCCAGGATGTGAGGTGTTGGTTCACCCAGGAGGTTGTTATTTAATAACCTGAGTATTGTTTGGCCTATCGAAATTCTTTCAATAACTTTTTGTCAGGAGGGTCCACAGATGCTGTGTGCCAAGTTTCGTGCAAATCGATGAAATTGCCTGGGACGAGTTCGAAAAAGTAGGTTTTCAACATTTTGCAACGTAGCGGAAAAAAAAAAACGATAGGCGGAAATGGGCGTGGCCTATACCACGAGATTCAGCACAATTCACTGAATGCGTCGATGTAAGGTTTTTGAATGTGCGTATATGGGAGTTATTAGCCAAAACGCACTTTCCTTAATAACAGATAGAATAATAGGTGTGACTTATATTCCAAGTTTGGTGAGTTTTGGGGTATGTCCAGGCAGTGAAAAATGCAATTCATCCGAAGAAAAAAATAAAATAAAATAAAGAATCCTTTCAAAAACAATAGGGTCCTTGCAGGTTCCCTGCTCGGGCCCTAATTAAAGCTGCGAGCAGTGTTGGACGGGCCCTCGCAGTCCACGCACCTCGGGGCATGCTGCCGTCAGGGCTTCCGCATGCAACGCCTTGAAGAAGTTGTTTCTGTATAATTTGGTGGCCTGCTCCCGCTGGTATTAAGTAATGTACATGCATGATTCCCCAGACAAAGACTGAGTTGACGGTCCGCTTCTGGAGCTGGCTGACGAAAATGTCCACATGAGGCATAATGCAATGAAATAGTTTCAGGAAGAAGCTGAAAGTATCATCGTCCAGTAGCTGAAGAGAATTTTTTCTCCAGTTCTTCCAGCTGCTCTACACTCTAGCGATGATGTCACGCACTTCAGCTCACGCAATACACACCCATTACAAAATCAGAAGAAGGCCTAAAAATCCTTAAAACTAAAACTGTGATGATTTGGAAACCGTAAAAGATTTTTCGAAACTGAATACATGCCCAACAGTTCAAGGTCTTCTGACTCTTTAAAAGGAGGAATGGTATCTGTAGCTCAAAGCATGAAGCACAACAAGAGGTTGAAAATCGATGAGTTTTGAAGAGGATTTTAAGATTTTCCCATTTACTTTCCATTCAAACTAATTAGATTGCGACCAAATCGTCACCTATTGGCCGATTTGCACCAAATTTTAGACAAAGCCTCATCAGTCCATGGAACACAATTATGAACATTTACGTGATAATCAGACAGTATTTTGTCTAGATGTGCAAGATTTTCTGTTTTCAACACAATATGCAGGAATTTGTTGTAAATTTTGGCCGTTTTATGGACTATCAAAATTCTTTTGATAACTTTTTGTCAGGAGGGTCCATAGATGCTTCATGCAAAATTTAGTGTAAACTGGTCAAATTGCCTAGGAGGAGTTCGAAAAAGTAGGTTTTGCATTTGTCGCAATTTTGCAAACAGAAAGTTAACTCGAAAGTGGGCGTGGCCTACACCAAATAATTCAGCTGAATGCAGGGAACATGTAGATATAAGGTTTAACAATGTGTGACACATTAAAAAAAACAAAAAACAAAACTGGGAATGTATGTAAAAGTGAGCAGCCATCATAATCGTTATCTTAGTACAGTGTTATTTCTCTCACTTTGTTGGTGAAATCCTGTGTGTTTTCAAGACTGGCTTTATTAATTCACTTAAACAGTACAGGAAAAAGAATACATAGACATAAGATATTTCAGAAATCAAACAAGTGAGTGGAGCATGATTGATCAGGTGGTGCTTGAGTTGAACAGTCTGATGGCTGTGGGGATGAACCCTGGATTTTCACTGGTGTAATAAGTGTTGTCCTCCACTGGAAGTTGATCACCATCTCCTTTGATTTGCTGGTGTTAATATGCTGGTCAACAAAACTGCATATACAGGAAATTAAGACAACCATTTTCTGTTTTCTAATAATCTTTGTACACATACAATGATGTTGCAAATTATGTTTACTGAGACTGTCACTGTTTGGATTTTCACAGATATGGGATATGGTTAACATGAATAAGCAGTGGTTGTCCTGTAGTCCACCCCCCTGCATTTCAACATAAGCTGTTTTTTAAGCACTGAAGTTGTTTGTTATGTAGGACCAGTGTTATGTAGTGTTTTGTTATGTAGGTCCAGTTACCCTCTTTCTTTTGATGTGCAGATCCCATTCACACAGTCTACATTCCCACGGGCTATCCACTGCCTGGTGACCCAGTTTTTCTACCCTGAAGGATTTAGGCTCAGAGGCATATTTCAGCTTTCAGCATTTTGTGAAGCTGTACTAGATGAAGAATGTTTTATCATTAAGAAGTATTTAGTACTCCTAAACGTGCACGTATAAATTGACTGGGAAATTTTGCTTTATGTTGGGTTTATGGTAATAGGTCATTTAGAAATGTGAGTATTTTTTGACCCATATTCTGTGCTGCTTTATTGCAGTAGAAATAATATACAACAACGCCAGAGTTCTTAGAGCTGAGCTCTGAATGTAGGTCATATTATTGGAGATGGAGAAAAACACTAGCAGAGAAAGTTACCTTGTGCCAAAAGCTCAGGCATCTATAATTAAGGAAGTTGCAGAACAATCAACAAACAGCTTTTTAGGTCCTGTCCCATTGTTTCTTACCCATAATATTCCATTTGCTATCATTTTAGTGTTATTCAATCCTGTATATAAATGTTACACCAAGTACTCCACTTTGTGGCTGTCAGCAAGCAAACTTGACTGACATTTTGCTGAGAGAGAGAGAGAGAGAGAGAGAGAGAGAGAGAGAGAGAGAGAGAGAGAGAGAGAGAGAGAGAGAGAGAGACAGAGAGAGAGACAGAGAGAGAGAGAGAGAGAGAGACAGAGAGAGAGACAGACAGAGAGAGACAGACAGACAGACAGACAGACATTATAAAACCCCAGCACAACACTGGAGTCTCTGTAGGCTACTGACAGCGCTGTCAGAGCAGGGCTAGTGCTACACATTTTGGGGCCATCAGCTTTCAGAAGACAGCTGTAGATTTGCCAGTGTTTTGTTTTCAGATTTGGGATTTCGTTGTATATTATTTTTTTTTATATGTTTATTTTTCAGATATATTTGATCAAACACTTAACCATGATTATACCCATGTAATATCAAACATGAGTTTAACACTACAATTTGACAAAAATCACAAATTTCATTTCGGGCTTACTAAATTTCCCATGGACCCACTCACCCACCCACTGCCTACAGGTACTGGGGACTAGCTATATTAAGGGCGGTTTCACACCTGCTTTGTTTAGTTCAGTCGAACCCTGGGCGTTTAGCCCCATGGTGCAGTTTGTTTGGGAAGGTGTGAATACATCAATCGCACAGAGGTGGGGACCAAAACAACCAGACCGAGACCACCTCTTCAACAAGGTATTGGTCCAGTTGTTTTGGTCCCCACCTCAGTGTGATTGATGTGTTCCAAACAAACTCTGTTCGTTTGTGGTGAGAACATGATCCAACCTCGATCCGACCCAAATGCAGGAATCATCAGTGCTTAACCCCAAATTTCCACTGGACACGCGTCCGCTGTGCATGGCTCCGATCTGGTTTTGCTCCGCCATCCGCAGTCCGGCAACCCCCACCGGTTGTGTTTTGAGTCTGCCACAGCACAGTATGGTAGACAGCTGGTGTCGCGAGGCCGAGGAATTCCCGCGATAATCGCATGATCACTCTCGACCGCAGTTATAGGTATGTGTTCCCGACCAAAGTATTAACAGAGGAGCTTGTGTTTGTCTCTTTTCTGAGATGTGTGTGCTGATGTCAGCACAGAGTGTTTAACATTGAAAAGTAACCGAATGTCATAATGATGTTTCAGTGCTTGACTTCCTGTCTGTTCAGTGCTAAATTCAGCTGAATTGCTGCGTTGTTTTCGAAATTCAGACCAATTACAGGGCAGTTTCCTTGAGCATCACACATTTTGGTCTGCTTGTAAATGGCGCTGTGTGAACACAAACCAAATGGGAGGCAATATGCAACATTGCAACAAGTTGGTCCCTGATCGGAGTTCTTTAATAGTTAGTACCAAGTCCCAATCCGATACTTAGCCTTAACTCAGGGGTGCCCAAATTCTTCCCAGTGGAGGGCCAAAATTGAATGTGGGGCAAGGGTCGTGGCCAAAATGTTCATTTTGAAGTACACTAAGCTAAATATGGGTGTATATATAACATTCGTGTGCAAAATATACACTATTACAAAGTAATTTTGGAAAATGAATGACAGTTTATTGTGCTACATTCTTAACTGGCCTGAACAAGCATTGTAAAATCAGTGTACAGTACTTACTTAAAGACATTAAGAGCAATATAATTTCAGTAACAAAATTGGAACAAAACATGCCCCCATGGGACCAAAATACATTCCACACTGGTTTGAATGATCATTTTATGTCAAGAATAGTCGTAGTATGGTGTTACATTTGAGTCAAAAGTCGATAACACATCTGCACGTGCAGCTCTCTCTTCGCGCATAAATTATTTTGTGTCACATGGGCAGATTTCAACTGCTGCGCACACTTGTTTGATCTTTGCGCAGATATTCAGCAGCAGATTGAAGCAGAGGCAGGTGCGAGTGAGTAAAAAACAACAGCGACACGCACAACAACACTGTGCAGATGCTTTGCGAGTGCTGGCTCGCTCCTGCGCTCACTCTCTCTCTCCACTGTGCTCGCCCATGGAGAAGCTCTGCACACTCGAAGCAAGGACTTTTGGCACTTTGTGGCCAGAGACAAAAGCTGACCCCACCCTCTTCCAATTGGTCAGTTTCCAGCCCCCCACGTGGGTGCCCTTTCAATTTTCTGCTGATGACAGTTTCCGTCACAGACAGGAAGCTCAGTGGTAGCAGCAGCAAATTGGAAGAAGAAGAAGGAGGACGAGGAAGAAGAAGAAAAAGAAGCTTTTTGTAACAGCACTTTATTTACAGTTGGTTTAAAAACCAGCAAACAGTTGTACAATCAATAAGTCAGTTGAGGAATGCAGCAAAAATTACTTCTCCACCGGTCACCCACAACAGCTCCTCATGAGCCCACTGCTATTCAAACACATTTATGTTCCCTGTGATCCTGTGGAAGCAAAACTCCAGCCTCAGTCTGGCCTTTACGTTGTACTTCCACAGGGTCACAGGGTCAAGAGTCGGCCCACCCTGCAGTCTGTCCCTAAGCGTCAGGTAGATTGACAATTTGGCTTTGCCAATTGAAAAGTTTAGGAGCTGACACTTTGCTTTTTCTGTTTTTTTAAAACCAACTCCACAGATAAAAATGGGTGTGGTAAACAGGACACCAAATAGGTTAAAAACACAGGTTAAAATATTAAATCTCTCTCAGTCAGCCCGCAGAATGGGCACTCATTTAAAACACTGCGAATAAGAACAGATAAAAAGGCATTGGTTGCAATGGCACCATGTAAAATCCTCCACTGGAGATCTCCAGTTCTCTTTTTTAGAGGGGGTTTGTACAGTGTTCTCCACTGAGGGCTCAGCATTCTGTGAAGAGTTTTTACACAACTTGTGTCAGAGTCTTTTTGTCTGTCTTGTGCAGGCTTAGTTTTTCCCATTGTTGTGCTTCAGTAGGGGGCCGCTGAGCTCCGTGAACCCAGGGCACAGGTGGATCTCCGGGTACGGGTCTGTAGGGTCGGGCTCAGCTTCTCCCCTGCTGTGCTTCAGGAGAAGGACTTTCTCCCTCTCGGTCAGCCTCGACTTCCACAGCTCCAGGCTCCTCTGCATCAGTCGGACAGAGCGCACCCCCAGCACCAAGCTCAGAGCCCGGCTGTCCATGAGTGCTGGTCCTGCTGCTTCTACCAGCTGACTCAGGCAGACAAAGTTTGACCTGCACAGTGCCCCCATCAGCCCAGGCACGGTGTTGCAGCACACATCCAGCCTGGCACCACAGATTAGAGGCTCCTTTAATAACCGGTACAGAGAGTCACATTTTTCTCTTCTTTTACTTTTAAACAGCGCCCAGGATTTAAGAAACACCCTGATAAAAAGGAGGTAACCCACCTAACTTTAGAAATTTAAAATCAGTTAAAACCAGAGTAGCATGCAGGCCCAGGTTATTAACACGCCTGAGTATGCATGTCTCTCCACACCAGATCCTCAGGTCCAGTCAGATATCTCTGAATAAACTGGGTCCTGAAGGTGGCTGTTCTACTAGCCAGGTGGACCAGGCCCTGGCCCCCCTCATCTCTGGATAAAAACAACACCGACTGTGGAACCCAGTGCTTTTTACTCCAGAAGAAATTGACCATCTTTGCTTGAATTTGAGCAATGAGACCTGATGGAGGGTCCAGACAGGCTAACCGGTGCCATAAGAGAGAGGCGGGGACAGGCCAAGACAGGCTTTGAGGGAGAACTGGGAGGCCCTCATGCCACTCACCAACAGCAAGGGCCTCGCTCTTCCTCCAGTTCACCCTCGCAGTCGACACAACAGAAAACTTGTCGATTACAAAGTTTAAAATACACACATCCTGTTGATCTTTGATAAAAACAACAACATCATCAGCTAAGCAGATAAAACAACGCTACTGTTAAAACCAGGTAAAACCAGGCCTCGAACAGATGATCTTATCTTTTGTAGAAGGGGTTCCAGGGAGAGCGCATAGAGCATCCCCGACAGGGCACAGCCCTGCCGGACACCTCTATGCATTCTAAAAGGAGCACACAAGCCGCCATTAAACTTCAGCACTCTCTCAATGTCACTGTACAGCACCTTGATCTTGGCTATGAGACCAGCGCTGAACCCAAACCTCTCCATGACCTCCCAAAGGAAGTACGTCTGCTCCATGGTTCCTCTCAGTCTCTTGGCCAAGACTTTGGACAGAATTTTGTAGTCAGTGCAGAGGAGAGAGACAGGAAGCCAGTTTTTGATGTCTTGCAGATTTCCTCTTTTTGGCAAGAGGGTGATGACGGCTCTCCGACAGGACAGAGGCAGTGACCCAGACACCAGGCTCTCGTTAAAAACATCCAAGATGTCCTGGGCCAAGATGTTTCAAAAAGCCTTGTAGAACTCGACTGTGAGGCTGTCGATGCCTGGAGCCTTTCTCCCCTGCATGCTCTGCAGCGCAGCATACAGCTCTGTATTGTCAGTGGGCTGTCGAGCTCTGAATTAGCCTCTCTGGATATTTGAGGAAGTCCACTACAGACCCCCTCCATCAGTTCTTTGTTGCTCTTGTATTCGCTCTTAAATAATGAGGCATAAAACTCGACAGCTCTTTTCCTGATTAGGCCCGGCTCCATCAGCTCATGTCCTGTCTCAGAGAGCAGAGAGTGGATCTGTCTCTTCTGTCCTCGTCTCTTCTCAAGTCCAAAGAAGAAACTTGATGGAGCATCCATCTCCGTGATGTTCTGAATCCGGGACCTGACCAGTGCACCCTGTACTTTAGTGTCCAGCAGGTTGGCTAAAGTAACCTTTTTAGTCTTGAGGATTTCAATAAAATGATCCACAATATCAGTCTCCAGATCTCTGATAGATCTGGTGATGTCACGTGTGACATTGAGCGTGTGCTGTTGACACAGAAGTTTAATTTGTACTTTTCCATGGTCCCACCACTGCCTCAGACTGACAAACTCATTTTTTTCTGTCTAAAGTCATGCCAAAAATAGCTAAAAGCCTCTCTGAAAGATTTGTCAACAGTTAAAACAGAGTTAAAATGCCAATCAGCGTTTTTAGGTTAAATGTTTCTGATAAAAACGTTGCATAAAACCAAAGAATGGTCTGTAAACCCAACTGGTAAAATCTTACACATTTTCACAACACTAATTCCATGCTTAAAAACATAAAAATGATCAAGTCTGGCCAAAGAGATTCTGTTTTCTCTTACGTGGGACCATGTGTACTGTCTGTAGCCTGTGTGCATCCTTCTCCACACGTCCACCAGGTCACAGGAGGAGACCACTTGCCTCAAGGCATGTTGGGATACTGGATGAGGCTCTGCATGGTTGCGATCTAAAATCTCATTTTCAGTACAGTTAAAATCCCCACCCATGAATAAATAGTCCTCCGAGTCACAGCTGCTTAAAACATCATTCACCTTTTCAAAGAAGTGTTTCCTCTCTGTACCGTTGTTCGGAGCATAGATGTTGATAAAAACCACGTTAAAATGTTCAAAACGAGTTTTGACTAAAAAGCACCTCCCCTCCACAACATGCTTGACCACCAGAGAGGTTGGAGTAAAACCTCCAGAGAACAGGAAGCCCACTCCTACACTGAGGGTGGTGTTATGGCTTAAAATCACTTCTCCTTTCCATTTTCTGCTCCAGTCTGCCTCGTTTCCAACACCACTGTGTTTTTCTTGTAAAAACAGGACATCAATGTGTTTCAGTTTTGCCATTTCAAACACTACTGCCCTCTTTCGCGTCTCTCTAGCATCATTGACATTCAAACTGCTTATTTTAAAAACACCCATAATGATGGAGATGTTTAAAAACAAGACTAGAAACAATCAATGAAATAAATAAAAATAAAATCTGTTCATCCATCCTCATTAAAAAGCAAGTTGTTTTCTGACTTTACTGATCAGTTTTTTCAGCCTATACACTTCCTGATCTGTCAGCAGGTTCTATGTACAGCCAGCTGGAGTGTGTGTGACTCGCAGCCCACGCTTGGTACCTCCATATCATCCACTGCTTTTTACATATTTCCTATGTTGTCACGTAAAATGATGTGGACGTGTTGCTTGTCTATTTCACATGCGTTCATCATCTCCTCGACTGCCTCTTTTACATGCTCTGCTGTATGAGACCCACAAAACTGGTGTGCATACCGGCATGCTGTAACTTGAAAGTGGAAGACATGTAATGTAATGCCGAGATGGTAGGGCATACCGGGGATTCAAAAAGCCCAGGTGACAAAGAAAACCCTGATCCTCTACCACGGAGATGAGCTGGTTATCCAGAGCGATTAATTTAATTACCTTATTTGTAATATTTTTGCCCATGTTGCAATGTCTGATTCCGATCGAGTGATTGGCCCCGATTTCCGATCATGTGATTGGATCAGGACATCCCTAGTTTGTATCAAATTCTAAGTTGAGTGCAAACTGGCTTACAGCAAAAGAGGTGAATAGAGTCATTTACCTTTTGAGGTGCTCTGTCTGAACACACCTCAAAAATCTCAGGTTTAATACCAACCAGATTTTGTGATGTGATGATTTTTAACTTTGCTGCCTCCTCTGTCCTCTCTTCACTCAACATCAATGGACTCTGTCACTCACCGTGTCTTACATAGATGAGTGTTGCCTCCACTGCCATGACAGCTGCACATGCCTTACAACATAAAAAGATAGAAAATTCCGAAATTGCTTTATTATATATAATACTGGGGAAAAACATTTTAAGTGAGGGAAAATAAAGTTGTTTGAATTGAACTGAATTGAATTGAATTGAACTGAAAATATCACAACATTTGATAATGACCCATAATGGCCCGGGCTTATTTTATTCCTCACTTAGCCTCTACTTTGCTGTACTTGCACTCTATCTAGACAGCTTCGCCCAGCCTCCCAGACCCTGTGCAGCTAGCTGGGTATAGCTTGTGGCCTTTGTTACTTGTTCATTCACCTGGTCTGCCACTGTGCCTCCCTCTGTTGCTCACGACCCTGCTTGGAGCAGGTTGGACCTGCTGTTTATTTTCTTGATGTTTCTCTTCAGTTGACTTTTTTCATCAGATCCCATGCTGCTGCTGCCTCCTTGTCTCATCCTTAGCTCTGTCTTTCTGTGTTTCACTTCTCAACAGAAACTAAACACAACATTGATTAACTTTAGGTAATGGAGTAATACATTATATCATAATAGTAACTTACAATGATTTAGTAATCATGTACTAATGGCACCCCTCTTAATTAAGGTGCTTTTTATACAATTTATATTATTTATTTATACATTATATAATAGTTTATGAAGCCTCTGCTTAACAGTTAGCTCATGTGTCTGTTGATCATTCGTTAATGGTGTAAATATTAATTATACATTATGGAATTCTAAAGATCATATTAACATTAGCAAATACAAGAATAGGCATTAACCAATGGCTAAATAATACATTAACAACCATTAAGTTATCGTCAACATTTGTCTCTTGTTAACACTTATTAAGGGTTTACATAACCTCAGTCTCATATTTTTTTTAAATATATCTGAATTATCTTATCTTATCTTAACTATAAGAGTATATACAGGAGGGGTTTTGTTATGTCAGTCATATAATATGTAAACAACATCACAGAGTGAATCCAACTGTGCTGTGTGGTTTGTAGGTATGACACTGGTAAAGATGGCTTCATCGACCTGATGGAACTAAAGCTGATGATGGAGAAGCTGGGAGCTCCACAGACGCACCTGGGCCTCAAGAACATGATCAAAGAAGTGGACGAAGACTTTGACGGAAAACTAAGTTTCAGAGAGGTGAGAGCAGGACTTCATTAGGCATTGGTGTGTCCTCTTACTGTGCAGTGTGACTTGCTGACTGGGGATCCTGTGTTATTTTTTGTAGGAGTATTATAGTTTGGAATGCATATGCATCCAAGTGTGGGGTGAATATATTACTGGTAATTATGAATCAAAAGTGTAAAGAATGATCAGACCGGTATTATTTTTGGACTCACTGCATCAATAATTCCTCTCATTCTTAAGTGACTTTAACCCCTCCTGTATTGTTTGTGTGTGTGTGTGTGTCTGTTGTTAATGTAATTCTTTTCCTGCTTGTATTTTAAGGTTTGACCATTTCTTTTTAATATTGGCAGCATTTCTTTCTTTCTGCCCCACTATGTTTTGCTTTGTTTATCAACCCAGTGTTTAGTTCATCAATTAAAACATATTGCCTGGCCTCAATCCCCTCTACTATCACAGTGATTTCATCTTCCTAAAAGTTTGGCTTGGTTTGTCTTGCTCTTGCTCTCAACATACAAGAAAGGTCAGAGCAGACTGTATCTGCTGAGGAAGCTTAGGTCCTTTGGGGTGCAAGAGGAACTCCTGACCTCTCTCTATGACTCTGTGGTGGCATCAGCCATTTTCTATGGAGTAGTCTGCTGGAGCAGCAGCATCTCGGCAGCAGACAGGAGGAGACTTGATAAACTTATCAAGAAGGCCAGCTGCATCCTGGGATGCCCTCTTGACTCAGTGCAGGTGGTGGGAGAGAGCAGGATGATGGACAAGCTGTCATCGCTGCTGGTGCAGGAGTCCCGCCCCCTGCAGGACACTATCTCAGCACTGGGCAGGTCCTTCAGCAACAGACTGATACACCCTAAGTGTGTGAAGGAGAGGTATCGCAGGTCCTTCCTTCCTGCTGCTGTCAGACTTTACAACCAGCACTGCTCCCAATAGCCTATAGACCTCACTCTGTGCCCTGCACTGTGCAGTATGTCTGCACAAGGTCACTTCTGTATTTGCACTATCTGGTCAATTTCCTTAACACCCATATTTATTCCATATTCATTATTTCTATTTAAAATCTATGTATAGAAAAAGAAAACAAAACAAAAAACTACTATTAATTTTGCACTATATCATGTAAATATGTATATATGTCTATTTCTTCCCTTTTTAATTTTATTGCTTATTTTTACTATTTGTAAAAATTTGTTTCCGTTCTTGTTTTTTTTTTTGTAATATTCTGTCGCTGCTGTGACAGATTTCCCCGTCTGCGGGACATTAAAGGATTTCTGTTTCTGATTCTGATTTATCTATAGCTATACATGACTAAACCCCTCAGCTGTACTGCAATATATAGGGGGAATTTACAAGGCAGGCGTCATCAATTTAAGTTGATGGGAGATTAATAGATCACAGGCCTATACATGTGAATCGAACGATAAGCACTCTGTTGAAGTTCAAGTATAAATCCAAGAACATTTTTATCAGTTAGGTTTATCAGTTAAGTCAGGACAGAATACTCCCGACTCCCGACATCAGTTTGCTAATGTTAGCAAACTAGCTAACCAGCTAGCCAAAGGTAGCTCTGGGAGCTGCTTACCGGACGCCGAATCTCCTCGCCGGCTGTGGGTATGCTGGCGGTGTGCGAATCCTGCCTCCCCACCCTCTCAATTCTGAGGGACAGCACCTCTGGTCTGAAGGCTGACCTCAAACAGAAGGACAAAATCCTTAGGGATTTCTCCACTGTCGCCACGAACCAGACGAAGCTTATCTCCCACCTGAGGACATCTGGCGCTGGTGACCGGAGCATGACGACCATGGACAACACCACCTGCCATGGACCAGCTCGGTCACCACCGAAATTCCGGAACACTGGTTTCACTAGCAAGGACCACGCTGTCAATGAGATGCGTTTAAGGATTTATTTGGTGACAAAGGAAGACAAAAGTTTCGAAGATCTTGGTTCTTTTTATGTCTTAGAGTGTGTTGTGGAGATTCTTTCGGAGAATCTGCCACCGCTCCCGGGCAGCGACGGACCCCCTCATGGAACTATGAAGGAGAAGAGAGAAAGAAGAAACAGGGAGAGAGAAATAGGTTGGGGGGGACGGGCGCAGAATACGAGAGCGAAGCAGAGGTGAGGGTCAGGTGGTTATTTATAGAAATGTGGAAGTTGGTGCTGTTGAGTTGTGGTCTTGCTCCTGAAACTTCACCAATAAAGCTTCAATTCACTAGCAAGGACCACACTGTCAATGAGATGCGTTTAGGGATTTATTTGGTGACAAAGGAAGACAAAAGTTTCGAAGATCTTGGTTCTTTTCATTTCTTAGAGTGCATTGTGGGGATTCTTTTGGAGAATCCGCCACCGCTCCCGTGCAGCGACAGACCCCCAAAAACCTCCAATTACTTGAGAGGCGATTGAGCGGATCTGAGATCTTTGAGATCTGAACAGATGTAGCGGTGGTATGTTTGGGAGGACCAGTGGCCCATGAGATGTATGAAGTGTTCTGGAACGCCATTACGGGAGGCTGAAGTGGCAGCTCCGATTCTGAAGGAGTGCCCGGAGTAGTTGTCAGGCTAAATGCCAGATAATGAGAGCACGTGGTGAAAGTGATGGTGGAACCAGAATCGAGTAGCCACTTGGCTGGATTCAGAGATGAAGAGCGGATCTGTCATTGTTGTGCTTTGAGATTTACGGAATTGCAAGAAGTTTGCGAGGGTTTCGAAAGGATTCAGTGGTGATTGGACCTTGAAGAAGAAGACGGGTGTAGATGGACCAAATTGGTTGGTGTTGGTTGGCTTTAAGTGGAACACCATAGTGTTATCTGAAAAGCGAGACAAGTCAGAGATGCAGGCCTGACGGCTTGGGTTGAAGTGAATGGTTGAGGAGGTGAATTCGGAGCTTTTGAGGAAACCAAGAAAGGCTAGCAAGAACATGGCTTCCAGGGTTTGGGTGACTTGAAGAGTGCTGTACCCAGAATGGATTGTGTGGAGGCAGATGGACAGCAAGTCGGTGGTAAGAGGAAGATGACAAGGGTTTTTTGCTGGCTTTTGGCGTAGGAGTCCTTTGAGGAGGGAAGTTATCTGGGGATGGCTGGTGGCCAGGCCCGAACTGCCAGTTATTAACTTGTAGCAGAAGCTAATACTGCTAAGGTACGCTTTGATGGTGTGTGTTTTGATTGCCATGATGAAGTGAGTGTAAGTGATGAAAGAAGTCAAGGTGATAAGATCGAATGACGGAAAGGTTATGTTGTATTGGTCATGGAAGTGGTGGAAGCTTTTCCAGGCTGTCCAGTAGGAAGAGAGGGTTGAGGGTGATAGGCTATTGATGATGGAGCTCTGGGATTTGTTTATCAGGGGTATTAGCGCTGGATTTACAAGTTGAAAGTCAGTGCTGAATATGGAGGAACTGGCGTTGGGAAGGTATCAGTGTGAGGTGCCAAGCCTCTGAACTTCTGAAACAAGAAACGGGAAAGAGAGTCAGCGATGGAGTTAGCGTGACCGGGAACATGAGCTGCACGGAGAACATATTGGTGTGTGACGGAGTGCCAGATGAGGCGCCGTGTGAATGGCATGATGGAAGGGTAGTTGGAGCGTCCTTTGTTGATTATGTCTACGACTGAGCACGACTGAGATTGTCTGAGTATATGAGAATGGACTTGCGGGACCATTCATGTCCCCACAGTTGAGGTGACCCAAAAGGGACAGAAGTTGACATTTGGTGCAGCTCGGGGAGTGGAGGAAATTGGAGATCAGGAGGCTGATTCGGTTGAGCTTTTCGAACGAGGTATGGAATCCCGTGGTTGTTGGACAGGATCCAACACAGGGCCTCAGACAGGGTGTCAAAGAGTTTGGGGCTGCTTTTGCAGCCGAATGTGAGCCTGACGGCAAAGTAATATGCACTACGCCAGCGGACATCGAAGAAACGCCAGAAGTCGGGGTGGATGGGGAGGACTTTGAAGGCGCTGGTGATATTGGTTTTTGAGAGCCATGATCCTTTACCAGCGAGTTTAATAAGGGCGATGGCATGGTTGATGGTGGCGTGGTGAAGGGAAAAATCTTCACTTGGGATCAAGCTATTGATGCTGCCGTACTGCCGTGGGGTCCTGAAAAATCAATGATGATGCATTTCCTTAAATAAGAAACTGAACGAACTCTGGATCAGGGTGGTTATGAAGTGCCTCTGCTAAAGCTGTGATGTTAATAGGTGTCGATAAGTGCTCTCCTGGCTTCAGCGAGGTAGGGTTGTGCGGGCATGCTGGGAGGGTGTGGCTCCCGCTGCAGAAGGAGCAGATGTGGAGGAAGCAGCACTGGGACATGGTGCATCTGGTGCTGTTGAAGTTGTTGTAGATGGAATGACCTCCTTGGTGCAAGATGCGTCTGCCTTTTTTATCTATGCCACTGGTAATGGGAAAGATGACAGAAGGTGCAGATGACACCTGTTTAGGGGGTATGGTAGCTAGTGGAGCTGCCGACGACAGGCGAGAGAATGCTGAAACTCTCGTTTGGCTTTGATGTGGCTCAGTGTTGGTGGGGATGGAGCAAGAAGAGGCTGGGTGAGATAGGGCACCACAAAGGGAGCATGTGAGGGCCGCACGGGCGGTGAAGATGCGACAAATCAATCTTGTTGTCGAGAGTGCCCTAGTAGGTGGCCTCGTTAAACTGTGAGATGCGGGCTGCAGCTTCAGAGGTGAAGTGGGTGTGGTATCGATAGAAACCATTGCTTCCAAAGCAGAGGGCCAGATTTAGAATAATGGACAAGTAATTGTCCAGTTCGTTGCGTCGTGTGGAGAATTTGGAACAGAGAACGTCTCTGTAAAGGGAAAAGGTGTAAGCGAACTCTGTAGGAGTAAGCTCTCTGGAACGTGAGGGTGCTCTCACTTTATAGTGGGGGCACCCTTCGTATCCTTCAATAAATCTGTCTGCAGGTGGTTGATGGAGGCAAGGCAAGATTAAGAGTGCGAGGTCAATGTAGTTATCGTTGATTATCTGCCTACGTAGACTGGTGAGAACTGGGGAAGGACGTGAAATGAAAGTGTTGGGGTGGTGAGCGGGAAGACTGGCTGTAGTCAGCGTGAAGTTAGAGGTTACCTGCTTGGGGGAACCCTGGGTGTTGGCTATGGTTGTTGGAAAAAAGCAGTGGGGGCGCTGGCATCCTGGTGCCAGGAGCCCCTGCTGAAACAGTGCCAGGAGCCCTGGCTGCAGCAAACTGCTGTCGTCATTGGAAAAACGCATCAAGGGGCGCTGGCATCTTGGTGCCAGGAGCCCCAGCTGGAACGAGGTGCTGAGGTTGTTTGAACAAAGCAGCAGGGGGAGCTGGCATCCCGGTGCCAAGAGCCCCCGCTGAAACAGGCTGCTGTGGTTGCTGGCACTAAGTAGTTGGGGTCACTGGCATCACGGTGCCAGGAGCCCCGGCTGCAGCAAGCTGCTGTCGTCATTGGAAAAACGCATCAAGGGGAGCTGGCATCCCGGTGCCAGGAGCCCCAGCTGGAACGAGGTGCTGAGGTTGTTTGAAAAAAGCAGCGGGGGGCGCTGGCATCCCGGTGCCAAGAGGAAAAAAGCAGCGGGGGGGCTCTCGCATCCCGGTGCCAGGAGCCCCCGCAAAGGTTAGCTGTGGTGATGGCTGAAACTGGATGGTGGTGGGTGCTGTGGCGTTTGCCCTTGTGGTTGTAGGTGGCTGTAGCTGGTGATGATAATCCTGATGGAAGTTGGAGGGTCCTGGAATCCAACTGGGCGCTCCCTCTGGAGTGTAGTGATGACGAGAAATGTTGGTGGAAACTCTGGAGTTGTTTTAATTGGCAGATGATCTCTGTCTCTGCTTTTGCTGCTTCTCTTTCTGTTCTCTTTGGGCTGTGTTATTGGATTGTACTGTCCCTTTAACAAGAGTGTCGACGTCACTGCCTGTAAGGGGGTGGGTGATGACGTCACCTGGAGGGGATCTGGTGTGGACGGAACAAGCAGCCATGAGGGGTGGAGGAAAAGTTGAGAAAAGTTTTACTTTATTGTCCATTCGGCGAAAAGTAATGCCTTTATCCTTTTGGAGTGTGGCTACTTTCCAGTCGGAGATTTTGGAGGATAAATGCAGGTCGGGGTCAGTCTTGACCGTAGCTCTGTTAACAGGAGGCAGAGTAGGGGCTAAGGAGTGACATCACATTTCTGCAAGTTTGTGCTCTACTTGTTAAACATGTCTTTGACAGTTGATCTGATACTGTCTCACTTTTGTTGCATTTATGGATAATGGGCATTGTCTTAGATTACTCCAGTAAAATTTGTTTAATTTCCAGTGCTGTGGGCTCTGCAGTGAAGGTACACTGCTGTCCACTCTGTGTGAGGAACATGGTCCCACTCTTGTGCAACTTAACAGAGGCAGAGAGGCATAATTGCTTTGGTACCCCTTCAGTTCTACTCATTATTTTACCTCTTTTTCAGAGGACATTCAACTTAAATCCACTTTCCACGAACACAAGCTCAAACAATGTTATGCCGTAGGAAATGGAGTTGTACTTTTGACGTTACAACCCAGATACTGCGCGCTGATGGCTGTTATTCGATTTATTTCTTCTGTGCGAAAGGCTGTGTCCAAAACTTATCACAGTGTTTCCCACACATATAATTGGTGGCCGTGTGCCACAGAATCAACACTGGCCACCACATATTGCGTTTCTTTTTCTTTCACTCACACTCTCACACACACAGCACCTCCCCTCTGTGCAAAGCGCATGTGTTTCCATTAAAAGGAGATCATCCGTTGAAGTAAAAGTGTGGAAGCTTGATATTTGTGCAGACAGCTGGCGAAAATCACATGTTCACGAAGGTTTGGTATCACTGCCCATGTAAACTGAGGGCAAATACACAGTTTGTCTATGAAAATAGCAATGAAACTACTATATGAAGATGTAATCCTCATAACCTCATGTGTTTGAACTATCTTACTGTAGTTCTTACTGATCTTCCGGAGAGCTGCAGCTGGAGAGCTGCAGGAGGAGAGTGGTCTGATGGCTCTGGCAAGACTGTCTGAGATCAATGTTTCCACTGAGGGAGTCATGGGGGCCAAGGACTTCTTTGAAGCCAAGGTACTATCTGTTTGTACTTAATGTTGTCTTGTCTAACATTTACATCTTCAGAGTGTTGGTTGGTTTCTTTCAGGGAATTGAAAACATTATGACTTAGGCATTTATTTTATGGGTTAGGGTGGGTGTTGGTCATCATTTTAATCACTGATGATATGACATTTGCTATATAGTTTCTAGACACAAAGAGACTAACAAACTGTAGTGGTCATATATTTGTGTTGTACACCTTCTATTGCAGAGCATGGGGCTTTAGATATATGTATGACATTTTAGATGTATGTATCAAACTGGGGATGTCTAAGATAACATTGGACACCTTTGTCTATGTAACATCACCTGGTCAGGACACACAAGCCTCATCATCAAGTTTAAGGAAACCTCCATCCACCTCCAAAGTAATGTGAAAGTGAGGAATAGATCTAGTGAAGAAGGTAAGTGGCTGCAGAAAAACAGTGGCCCTGTTCTGCAGCTCATTTCTGTAACAGTAGCTACTTTCTAACAAATTGCAAGTGTTTCTTTGTAGTGTTAAAAGATGCTAGGTTACTGTTAATGGGAAGGAACACTGTCATTTTGTGTGTTAACAGATGCAAGCTGTGTCTCAGGGCAGCAAGTTTGAGGCTGAGATTCGAGAGGAAAAAGAAGAACGCAAAAGACAGGACGTGGAGAAGAAACAGAGACAAGCCGCCTTCAAGCAGTTGCAATCCACCTTCTGCTCATGACCCGCCACAAGGGACTGATGAGAATTCCTGACATGCATGTCAGTGTTACTAAGATTTTAGAAATAGCTTCACACACCACTTATACTTTAACCAAACCAGAATTTGGCACTTTATAACAACAATGAAAAGATGCATTTAAAGTAAATACTCACTAAAATACTTGAAAATACCTGAGAATGCATCATAGGCAAGAGTTATTCATAACAGACTTTCTGCAACCATTCCACAGAAAACACAATGCAAAAACATGGCTTCAGATGTGTAAGGAAATATATACATAACACCACAAATGTGCATTTCTGTGGGCCATATGATGTTATTATTTACATACTTACTTAATACTATTCCTACTACTACTACTACTACTACTAATAATAATAATAATAATAAAGATGATAATAATAATAATAACAAAAATATGACATCATATAGTGTGTACACATTTTAGTGACAATGTAAGCCATATGCACTTTTTGACCACTGACTTTGACTCTTGGCTCCACTGACCAACATTAAACAGGTTGTAGTGTGACTGCCTTTACACAGTCTGTACATTGAAACAATCTGGACCACTGCTTTCAGTCCTAATGCTAAGCTAGTCTAACCACCACCTGACTCCAGTTTAGTACTTAAAGTGAAACTCTCACCACAATGCAACCTATGCTTTTTTTGTAAATGTACCTGAATCAAACCTTTGTGTCAAAGCATGATTATGACGAAAGAGGCACTTTTAAGATTTACAGTATTTTCGTTTTTTGGGTCAAACTCACTTTAAATGGAAGTGCTACGGGCAAATTAACGATAGCATCAAAATCACTATTTTTAAAACACTAAGAAGGCTGGACACAGCATGAAACTTTACATGTAGTATCACCAGGATCTCTACACATGAACATGAGCATTGAGAATATTGTTTATGTATACAGAGTTTACTAAAAAGAAGGTTTTTGAACAACTCATGTTAGCAGTAGCTAACATCCCAAAAATGGAGAGAGGGTAAATCTTAAAAGTGCCTCTTTCATCATAATTATGCTTTCACACAAAGGTTTGACTCATATACATTCAGAAAAAAGCCTAGGTTCTATTTTGCCAGGAGTTTCACTTTAAAACACAGGCATGACACTGACATCCATCTTCTCTTCTCCCTCCCAGAAAGAAAGAATACATTTCCGTAAATGTCAAACTGTTCCCAACAAGAACAGACTGTTTCTGTTTAACTATGCTTACCTGTTATAAGGGTAAGGGTAAGGTTGTAACAGTCAGACAGTTGATAAGTTGTCATACGAATTTGATGAACAGAGAAAGGACCCTCACCTTCTGTTGGACCACCATGGGACCTTATTTTAGAGAAAGCATGTACTGTAGTTAATAGAGAGAGAGAAATTTTTGATCCCTTTCGAATTGTGCCAAGAATGACATGTCATGTTTGTCATTTTAAAATATATATACATTTTTTTTGACCCAAAAGTCTGTTTGTCATGAAGCTGTTTATAAATAAGACTGTGATGTAGGTCATTAGAATTACTACACGGCCAACAGTTGTGTAAGTGTCATTGTCTTTTTTAATGCTCATTGAAAGCTTGTAGAGTTCATCCTGCATGTTAGCTAGTTCACAAAACTGACTAATGACCTTTTAATTTAATAAACATCAAATTTGTACATCATTTCACCACCTCACACATTTTATCTGAAATAAGATCCCTTTGGGCATACTGGAAGCGGAGAGACTTTCCCTCCCCATAACAGCATGCAATGCATGTGTTGTGTATACACTATGCAAAATAGACAAATGATAGATCTTCTGCAACCTTGTATGCATAACAAGTGACTGAAGCAACTGAGTCCCAAACTCAGAGTTGGGAGCACAGATTGAGAGACAGTGGTCAGGTTTCAGATGGTTTATCTCTAAAATGGAACTGATTTGCAATCCTGATCTTCAAAACTGTGGGATTGTGGTCTAGATTTGAAATGGGGGCTCACAAAAACACTTGATCCTACATTCCCCATAATGGATTTCATCATATGTTTTAAATCAACAAACTATGATAACTGCAATCCATTTTCACTGGCAGGATAGAATATTACTAAACTAATGTTGCTATGTATAATCAGTGCAGTGCCCTATAAGTGAGAGCAGTTATTTACTCAAAACATTACTGTTTGAGCTTTTGTAAGCAGCATCTTAAAATTGATATTTTAGTACTGACTATTTCAGGAGGCGTCAGAATGACTACCCCAGGATTAAGGGTCATCCATATACAACTGACAAATGAAGCAATGGCCTGAATCTGTAGGCTTGTCCCCAGATGTTCCCCTGACAGGGATTCCGTTGTTAATCGCTATGGCAATGTTCAGTCACAGCGTGCCACAAACTAAGACATGAAGCAATTCCCAAAACAGGTTGTTCATATTTCAATGAGCGACCAGAGCCCTAGTACTAAGTACATCTCCATGTCAGAAAATTACAGGACATGATTTAATACAGCAATCACAAATATCTTATAAAAATAACTTGGAATATGCTGGGTGGGTGGGATATAGATTTAATGTTGAGCCAGCCCATCACTGAGTCAAAGAGCTCAGTCTATTGTCTGTCAAGGCTCATTTAACTATGTGTGGTTGGTAAGTAGTAATAGAGCTCAGGGTCTGAACCAAGTGCTGTATTGTGAGCTTTGCTATCCAGCTATGTGATTAGCAATAGTTAAGAAAGGGGACCATAACACTTAAAAGAGACCCATTATGTTAATTTCCAGTTCTGTTTATATTCTGCGATTCCACTAGAGAAGCTTTGCACTAATTTGTAGAGTGGTCCTGAGAAGAGTGCTTGAATAACTTTCACAGAGTGGATGTGACTCTATGGTCATATCCCTATATTTCCTGGGTGTACTGTACCTGCAGCAGATGACCACATACAGTCGCAAAAGTTTACATGCACATGTTCAGAAACATGTATCTCATAGCAGTCCTGAGTTCCAATGATTTTCTACAACTATTTTTTCTGTGATGGTATGAGTGGAACACATACAACTTTGTCACAAAAACCTTTGAGGTTTGATTCAATAATGAATTTATTATAGGTCTTCTGAAAATGTGAAAAACTCTGCCTGCTCAAAAATATACATACAGTAATTCTAATGTTGGGTTTAAATGTCCCTTTTTTCATTTTCAGTTTACTAAGGCCTCTGGTTGATTTTTTTAACCACTCCTCCTGACAGAATTGTGAAGTTCAGCTAAATTTGTTGGCTTCCTGGCACAGACTTGTTTCTTCAGCACAGTCCATGTGTTTTTGATTTTTTGGGGGTTCAAGTCAGGACTTTGGAAATCCATTGCAAAACTTAACAGTGTCTTTCAACATGTGATCATCAGCAAACTTCAGTCAAGCTTTAAGGTCTCGCATTGGGACCAAGGACTTCTT